>NC_083441.1:2465748-2628090 GCF_020745735.1 Hemiscyllium ocellatum
CTCCTACAGCTGCTTCCTATCTCTGTAACCTGCTCCAGTCTCTACAGCCTCCCTATCTCTATGACTTCTTCCACTCCCTGCTACATCTGGACAATCACTACACAGGTCATCATCGGCCTGGTGTAAAGAGGTGCTTCAGGCCCAATCACTAGATCACTATAACCTGATGTTGTTTGATTTTTAACTATATCAACACGTCGCGCTCTGTAGCGCCACCAGATGGTCAGTGAGTGGGATTGCAGGGTGCTGACAATGCCCAGAAAGTGCAGAAGCCGGCAACACCAGAGCTGTGAAATCTGTCTATTTCTACTGCGCATTTTCTGTGGCAGGGTAATGCAATTGGCAAGTTACATTTTGTCAATTCTACCTGTTAAAGTCAGCAACTGCAAATCGCCACATCAAGTGTCACAAAGGGAGGACAAATGCTGGCCACTGGTTGATGCTCGAGAGTGGGACTTTGAGCAAGAAGAGAAAACGTGCCGTGTGTTTCTGTTTTCCTACTCTCATCAACGAAAAAGTGGAAGGATTTTGAGAACTGCAATTGCAAAATATGTTACAGCAGAGTAAGTAGTAAGGCTTCGGCTGGAAGTTTCATAGAGCAGTGTCTCAGCAAAAAAGAAGAGGTAAGCTCAGGTAAAGTCCTTTTACCTCTCCTCTTCAGTTTTACTGCAGTTGTAATGGAAATTAGGGCAGTCACATATTCCTCCCGCAGAATGTGGGAACTAAGGGAGACTTCCATCGTCCTTGGTGACTACACATGTGGGATGTGCACCCAACTGCAGCTCCGAGAGACCATTTATGGAGCTGGAGTTGGCGTTGAATGCACTTAGATCTGTGTTTTAGTGAGGTGACTGCATCTAAAGTGCAGGCAGAGAGTAACTGAGTGACCACCAGGAAAGGCAATGTGAGTGGGCAGCGAATGCATAAATTGCCTCCTGTTCCCTTCGAAAACAAATATATTATTTTGCATAACTGTTTGGGGGGTGCAGGAGCGTTGTGGGATGAGCGTTCAGGTGAAAACAGCACTACACAGGTTCGTTTCGTCATAACTGGCTCTGGGACAGAGCTGTAATGGGTAATGGTGAGTAGGATCTGAGAGGTAGAAGACTCCATAGTTAGGGGGACAGATACAGGCTTTGTAACCTGAAATACGAATTCAGGATGATGCATAGTCTCCCAGGATATCCCAGAGTGGCTGCAGAGATTTCTCAAGGCGGAGGGTGAGGACTCAGAAGTCGTTGCGCACATTGGTAAGAGTGACATTGATTGAAATAGGGATGAGGTCCTGCAGATTGATTATAAAGAACTAGGAGAAATGTTAAAAACTAGGACCTAATTGGTGAAAATCTCCCGATGATGTGCCAGATGTATACCTGGCTAAATCATTGGTGCAGCGGACAGGGATTCAGACTTTTAGACCATTTGCGTCATTTCTTAAGTAGAGATGACCTGTTCAAGATGGACAGCTTGCACATGAACTAGAGTGGGACCAATATTTTGGCGGCCAGGTTTGCTTGTGCTGCAATGGATGGTTTAGATTGGATTGACAGAGCGACAGATCCTCAACAGCACTGAGGGAAGAGCGAGGTGAGAAGCAGATACAGTAGTCAGAAATATTACGTTGAAGAGAGAGGTCTGGCTGGAACATGACCGGGAGTAAGGAATACTATTGGATTAAATCACATTTGTTTCAATGCAAAAGGGCTGACAGGTAAGGCCGATGAACTCAGAGTGCAGACTGGGACTGCGTGAGATATTACACCCGTAACAGAAACATGACTAACAGAGTGCCAGGACTGGCAGTTTAATGAACCAGGGTACAGGTGGTCTGGGTTGAACAGAGGTGGTGGAAGGAGAGGAGGTGGAGTTGCATTTACGATTAAGGCAAGTAGTATTACAGCAGTCGTCAAGAGATGAAATAGTTGAAGGATCATCCAGTGAAGCTTTGTGGGTGGAATTAAGAAATAAGAAGGATATGGTGACATTATTGGGGTTGTATTATAGGCCCCCAAATAGTCAACGGGAATTAGAGGAACAAATATACAGAGAGACTGGGGAGACACGCAGCAGCATATTAGGGGATTTTAGTTTTCCTAACATAGAATGGTATTGCTGGAGCGTTAAGGGTTAAGGTTGGGTGTAACATTTAATGCGTTCAGTAGTTTCCACAAGCAGTATATAGAGGATCATACTCGAGAAGGGGTTTAAACTCGACCTACCTGTGGGAAATTGGCAGGACAGATGGCGGAGGTGAGGGAGCACTTGGGGATCAGTGACTATAGTTCCACTAATTTTAAAATAGTTATATAGAGGCACAAAACTGGTCCATAAGTTCTAGTTCTAAAATGGGGTAGGGTGAAATTTGATGGAATTAGTGTTTGCCTTGATTAGCCTTGATTGAATGGAGTAGCTTTTCTTTGCAGGCCAAGGGACCTTTGGCAAGGGAGCAGCCTTTAAAAGTGAGATAGCTAGAGTTGAATGGCTATATGTTCCTGTGAGGGTGAACGGCAAGGTTGGCAGAAATGGTGAACCAGGAATATAAGAGATATTGGCCATGATGTGGAGATGTCGGTTCTGGACTGGACAAGGTTAAAAATCACACAACACCAGGTTATCATCAAGAAAGTTTACATGGAAGTACAGCTGTCAGAGCGCTTCTCCTTCATCAGGTATGTAGTCGAATCATAGGGTACAGGATTTTGGTTAGAGATCACGAAATTGTATCAGTTGTATGACGTTTTGCTCTTTAACTTTAAATCCTGTGTCCTATGATCCTGCCTGAGTAGCTACCTGATGAAGACGCAGGTCTCTGAAAGCTTGCACTTCTAAAGAAACTTGTTGAACGAAAGCTTGGTGTGTGATTTTTGAGTGATTTTGAGTCTTTGGCTGGAACGATAAGGAAGTGTATCTTAGGTACAATGAACAAGAATCAAGGGAATCCCTGGAGGAAAACAGAGAAGATAGGATTCTACTTAAGAAGCAGGTCAGGAAGGCCAGAATGGGGCACAAGATAGCCTTGGCTGTGAAGATGATCGTGAATCCAAAGAGGCTCGTTAACTGCATTCAATGAAAAAGAATAAATACAGAGAGAATAGGCCCTCGAGGACCAAAGTGGACAAGTATGTGTAGACTTCAAGGAGATGGACAAGATTCTCAAGAATATTTCTCCTTTGTGTTTACCGTGGAGAAAGACTGGGGAACTTTGGGAAGTTTGTGATGATAATATTGGGAACAATGCACATCACAATAGATAAGGTGATGGATGAATTAGAATATATGAAGGTGGATAAATCTCCTGGTTCTGAACAGATATATCCAAGAACACTGCTAGAGGCTGTAGAAGGAATTGGGGGGGCCCTGGCTGATATTTGTGTAGCATTGTTAGCCATGGGTCATGTCCCAGAAGACTGAATGGCAGCGAAAGTTGTGCAATTATTCAAGAAAGGTTGTAAAGTAAAACCTGGGAGCTGCAGACCAGTAAGTTTAACATCTGTGGTGGGTAAATTACTTGAGAAGACTCCGAGGGATGAGTTGCACATGCATGTGAAAATACAGGGTTTGATTAGGAGTATGGCTTTGTTAATGGGAGATCAAATTTGTTAGAGTTATTTCATGAAGTGACTGGAAAGGGTGACAAGGGCAGGGTGGTAGACGTAGTCCATATGGATTTCAGTCAGGCTTTTGATAATGTTCTACATGGTAGACTGTTATGAATGGTTAGATCATATGGAATGCAGCGGGAGCTGGCAAATTAGATACAAAATTGGCTTGATGGTAGAAAGCAGAGGAAGGGTGCTTGTTGGACTGGAGGCATGTCACTGGGTTGGCGGGGTGGGGGGGTGGTTCCACAGGGATCGATGCTGGGCCCATTGCTGTTTGTTATCTATAGCAATGATTTTAGATGGGAATATACAATGCATGATTCGTAAGTTGGCTGCTGACATGAAAATAGGCGGTATCGTGGGCAGTAAGAACGGTTACCTCAAATTGCAGCATGACCTTGATCACTTGGGGAAGTGCGCCGAGAACAGCAAATGAAACCAAAATAGATAAATATGAGATCTTGCACTTTGGAAAGTCAAATCAAGGTAGGGGTTTAATGGGGAATGATAGGGCCTTCATGAATGTAGTGAAACAAAGGGATCTGTGTGTTCAGGTGCATGGGTCTCTGAAAGTGGAGTCACGCATAGACAGGGCAGTGAAGAAGGCTCTTGGCACACTGACCTTCACCAGTCAAGGCATTGGACATAGAGGTTGGGTCGTTATGTTGCAGTCATACAGGACATTGATGAGGCTGCACTTGGAGGATTGTGTTCAGTTTTGGTCACCTTGTGTTTTAGAGATTTACAAGGATGTTGCTTACACTCAATTGTCGGAGTTGTAGCAAGGGGTTTGGGCAAGCTGGGCGGCACGGTAGCTCAGTGGTTAGCATTGCTGCCTGATAGCACCAGGTACCCGGCCTCCATTCCAGCTTGTGTTGACTGTTTGTGGGTAGTTTGCACGTTCTCCCTATGCCTCTGTGGGATTTCCTCTACGGGTTTGGTTTCATTCCACAATGCAAAGATGTGCAGGTCAGGTCAATTGATCATGCTAAATTGACAATAATGTTCAGCAATGTGCAGGGATCGTGCACTAATCATGGGTAAATGTAGTGGAATGAGTCTGGACTGATTAATCTTTGGAATGTTGGTGTCAACATGTTGGGCCAAATGGCCTGTTACCACACTGAAAGGATTCTATGCAGCTAGGGCTTTCTTTACTTTGGAGCGTAGGAGATTCAGTAGGGACCTTATAGATATCTCTACGATCATGAGAGGCACGGATAGAGTGAATGCACTCAGTCTTTTTCCCATGTTTGGGGTATCAAGGACTGGAGGGCATCAGTTTAAGATTAGAGGGAAAAATGAACGGGAACCTAAGGGGCACCTTTTTTACACATATGGTGGTATGCATGTGGATTGAGATGCCAGCAGAAATGGTTTAGGTTGATACATTAAGAACATTTTAAAGGCATTTAGACAAATACGTGTACAGGAAAGGATTAGAAGGATATGGGACAAGTGCAGAGAAATGGGGTTTGCGAAGATGCACATTTTGGTTGGCATGGACCAGTACATGTGGAAACAAGTGTATTTGTGTTATAGCAATCTATGACTCCACGACTTTGACCCCTCCCAGTCTCTGTAACCTCCACCAATCTCTGCAGCCTGTCTGTCTCTGCAATCCCTTTCTGCCCCAACATCCCTCCCTATACTTATAAATTTCTCCAATCAGGACACCTCTCGCAATTTCTGTAACCGCATCATGCCCCACCCTAACTTTGTCTCCTCCTCCACCTTCTACAACCCCTCCATATCTCTGTAAGGTCCTCCAATCCCTATACACTCTCCCTATCTCTGTCACCTCCTCTAGACCCAACATATCCTCCCTATCTTTGTAACGTCCTCCAGCCCCTATACCCTCTCCCTGTCTCTGCACATATCCCGATCGATGCAACCTCATCTGGTCCCGACACATCCATATCTATGTAACCTCCACCAGTCACCTGCACACTCTTCCTTTTTCAGTAACCTCCTCCAATAGCCTACACCACTCACTATCTCTGTCACCTTACACAGTCTTTACAAACCCTCCTATCTCTCACTTCTTCCAGTCCCCTACACCACCTCCCTATCGATGTAATCTCCTCCAGCCCCTACACCTCTCTCCATCTCAGTAACCGCCGCCAGCCCCTATACTCCTCCCTATCTCTGCATGCTCCTCCAGCCCCTGCACCCCGTCCCAATCATTGTATCCTTCTCCAGCGTTTACGTCCCTCTCTACCTCTGTAGCACCCTGCAGGCTTATCCCCCTCCCTATCTCTGTAACCTCCTCCCACCACTACATCCTGGAGTTGGAGCTGGCTGAACTTCGCATCATTTGGGAGGCTAAGGGAGTGATAGAAAGGAAGTATATGAAGGTAGTCATACCTATGTTACATTTAACAGTAGCTGGGCGACGGTCAGAAGAATGAAAGGCAGTTACTGCACAGATCTCCTCGGGTTGCTCCCTCAAATATGAATGTACCACTTCATATACTGTTGGGGGACAACCCACTCGAGGAAGCTCAGAGCGGCCAGATGCCTGGCAATGAGCGTGGCTCTGTGACTCAGAAGGGAAGGGAAGAGAATAGGAGAGGATAGTGATAGCAAACTCAATGGTGAGACAGTAGACAAGAGATTCAAGGGTACGTGATGTCTCTGATCGTGTTTTCCGGGTCCTTAAGGGGGAGGGGGAGCAGCCCCAGATCGTCGTCCACGTTGGCACCAACGAGATAGGTAGGAAGAGGGGTGAGGATGTCAGGCAGGTTTTCAGGGAGCTAGGTTGGAAGCTCAGAATTAGAACAAACAGAGTTATTGTCTCTGGTTTGTTACCCGTGCCACGTGATAGAGAGTCGAGGAATAGGGAGAGAGAGCAGTTAAACGCGTGGCTACAGGTATGGTGTAGGAGGGAGGGATTTCGGTTTCTGGACAACTGGGGTTCTTTCTGGGGAAGGTGGGACCTCTATAAAAAAGGTGGTCTACACCTGAACCTGAGGGGCACCAGTATCCTTGGGGGGAGGTTTGCTAGTGCTCTTTGGGAGGGTTTAAACTAACTCCGCCGGGGCATGGGAACCTGGACTGTAGCTTTAGGGTACAGGACCTTGAGTGTAGGGAGGTTATGAACAAGGCAGCAATCTCGATGGAGGGTGCCTGTAAACAGAAGGGTGGCTTGAAGTGTGTATACTTCAATGCCAGAAGTATAAGAAATAAGGTAGGTGAACTTGCAGTGTGGGTTGGTACCTGGGACTTCGATGTTGTGGCCATTACAGAGACGTGGGTAGAACAGGGGCAAGAATGGCTGTTGCAGGTTCCAGGGTTTAAATGTTTTAGTAGGGTCAGACATGGGGGTAAAAGAGGGGGAGGTGTGGCATTACTTGTCAAGGATAGTATTACAGCGGTGGAAAAGACGATGGAGGAAGACTTGCCATCTGAGGTAGTTTGGGCTGAGGTTAGAAATAGGAATGGTGAGGTCACCCTGTTAGGTGTTTTCTACAGGCCTCCTAATAGTCCGAGAGAAGTAGAGGATAGTATTGCGAGGATGATTCAGGAGAAGAGTGAAAGTAGCAGGGTGGTTGTTATGGGGGACTTTAACTTCCCAGATATTGACTGGGAAAGCTATAGCTCGAGTTCGTTAGATGGGTTGGTGTTTGTCCAATGTGTGCAGGAGGTTTCCTGACACAATATGTAGACAGGCCAACAAGAGGGGAGGCTATACTGGATTTGGTTCTAGGTAATGAACCAGGCCAGGTGTTAGACTTGGAGGTAGGTGAGCACTTCGGGGACAGTGACCACAACTCGGTGACTTTTACTTTAGTGATGGAGAGGGATAAGTGTGCACTGCAGGGCAAGAGTTATAGCTGGGGGCAGGGAAATTATGATGCGGTGAGGCATGACTTAGGATGTGTGGATTGGAAAAACAGGCTTCAAGAGAAGAAAACTAATGATATGTGGAGATTGTTCAAGGAACAGCTACTGAGTGTCCTTGATAAGCATGTACCAGTCAGGCATGGAGTTAAGAGTCTTGTGAGGGAGCCGTGGTTTAATAAGGAATTGGAATCCCTTGTGAAAGGGAAGAAGGCGGCATATGTAAAGATGAGGCGTGAAGGTTCAGTTGGGGCGATTGAGAGTTATAAGGTAGCCAGGAAGGATCTAAAGAGAGAGCTAAGAGCAGCGAGAAGGGGACATGAAAAGCCCTTAGGTGGTAGGATTAGGGAAAATCCAAAGGCTTTCTATAGGTATGTCAGGAATAAAAGGATGACTAGGGTAGGTATCGGTCCAGTCAAGGATAGTAGTGGGAAGTTGTGCGTGGAGGCGGAGGAGATTGGAGAGACACTAAATCAATACTTTTCGTCAGTATTCACTCAGGAACAGGACACTGTTGCTGGTGTGAATATTGAGTCACAAGTGATTAGAATGGATGGCATTGAAGTATGTAGGGAAGAGGTTTTGGGAATACTGTAAAGGATGAAAATAGATAAGTCTCCTGGGCCTGATGGCATTTATCCTAGGATCCTCTGGGTAGCTAGGGAGGAGATAGCAGAGCCATTGGCCTGGATTTTTATGTTGTCATTGTCAACGGGAATAGTACCAGAAGACTGGAGGATGGCGAATGTGGTCCCCTTGTTCAAGAAGGGGAGTAGGGATAGCCCGAGTAACTATAGGCCAGTGAGTCTGACTTCTGTGGTGGGCAAAGTCTTAGAGAGAATTGTAAGGGATAAGATTTATGAACATCTGGATAGGAATAACGGGCATTCACCATCGCCCGGATGCTCCCGAACATTCTGTGATCCCCGGCATTGGTGTAATCTTTAAGATGTTAATGCCACACGATTGTGCCTTCGAACTTCGGAGTTGCCTCACACAGTTTGCACCTAACAGGGCGGATATGGGAAAATTGCACCACGTTTGGTCAACAGGGGCGTGGAGGTCCTGTTCGATGTGCTAGTACGTTGGAGAACCATTCTTCTCCAAAGGGCGGCCAAACCCCCAGACCAAACGGGTATTGTCTGAGCTCACAGTCAGAAGAGTGCAGTACTTGCTTTCTGCTTTCTGACGAAATGTCCAGTAATACAGGACAAGTATCAATATCTTCCCTGCTCTGCCAGGATAAGAGTCTCCCTCGTCCCTCACCCTCAATGTATATCTGTAATAGCACCTACACTCGAACAAGGCTCATGCTCCATCACTCTCATTGCTGCAGACAACGCCTTCGTCTCTCTCTTCGTTTCTTGCCAATGCAATGCAGCCACATGGTTATAGAATGTTCCTGAGAATGTTGGTTGGACAATGTTCTGGTCAATGCCACATCCAGAATTATTTGGATGGTGTTGAATACATAATGCTCCAGATAATGTTCCAAACAATTTCCATGTTGAGGAAAATGTCAATGCACCGGTGTATAACACAAGAGGAGATGTATTATTTTTAATCACACAGGATTAAAGTGTGCCATGAGGCCATTCAACCATTTAAATATGCTCCACCATTCAATGAGATCGGGGCTGATCTGACTGTGTCCTGAGCTCCATGTTACAGGAACTTTCAGTCATTCAACCCCCATGTCCTGCCTCTAAGTAGACGACACTCGGACACGTTCACTTCCGTTTTCTTTACACATGTGTTCAGGAGGCATTCTCCATGAACACAGACTATCAAAGCAATATATTACATCAGCTTTTTACGGATAGTTAATCGTATGGACAAATCAAACATATGTAATTATTATGTGATTATCAACATACACTTACAATCAGTAATATCATTTATTTCGCTTGTCTCACATCATTGTATTCAGCTTAAAACAACTCATGAGAAATTGTTTTATTATAGACAACAACTTCTAGCAGAAAACTTTGTTTTCATCTTCAGCGATTACCTTAAACATTATGTGATTTGTATCTTCTTTCTTGTTATCAGTGTATTTATGGTCTTTTGTGACAATGTTTTTGTCTTTTGCAGTTACATATTCTTCCAATCAGTTAGCTGGACGGCTGGTTTGTTACGTAGAGGCAGACCAACAGCGCAGGTTCAATTCCTCACACTGACAAAGGTTACCATGCAGGGCCCGCTTTCTCAACCTCACCCCATTTGTGGTGACCCTGAGGTTAAAACACCACACGTCGTCTCTCCCACTAAAGAGAAAACAGCCATTGAGCACGATAGTGACTTATTCTGTAACTGTTATCATTTTTATTTGTTTTCATCCCATAGCATTCCTGGATGTTCCGATATTCCGCAGTTTCATTTCGTACAAATGTCAGTATTTACCCCCATACTGAGCATTCCTGCTCATTCCGCTAAAATCCTTGACTCTGTTATTATTCATGAATCAATGTATTTGTGTTTCAAAAATATTAAATGTCTCTACCGCTAATGCTTTCTGGAGAAAGACATTTTCAAAGATTCACAGCAATCTGAGAAAAGAACCCTTCTCATTTCCGTAATAAATTCAAGATGATGATAAAAGAAATATAAAGACATAAAACGTTTCCACGAGCTGTAATGTCAATCAATTCTACAGAAATGAAGTGTTGCTGCAGCTATACCCAGTCTGACTGAAAACACGTCCAGAGGGCTCTGTGAACGTGTTTTTTTTGTCTTCTTGCCTGAAAAAGGATATAATTGCATGAGAATCAGTACAGAAATATTTGACTTCTCTTGTTCCTGGAATGAGGGGCTTACATTATGACGATTTACCAGATTATCCTTGAAATGAGAGGTGATCTTATTGATACAAAAAAAAATCATGAGGAGAGTGGATGAGGTGTGTACCCTACGGGTGTTTGTATGGTTCAAACTTGTTGTCATTAGGCTATGCATCTTTTTTGAAGTAGCTTATTTCGGTCATAAACCAGTTACCTATGGCTGATTAAAGAAATATGCTTGACTTGTTCCTACCTCTGAACGCGACACATTCTAAGATCCATATCAATGGCTGTATCATGAAGCTAGCTCAGCCACATCCTCTGGCCTGTCTGAATGTAATATTGCACAATATGACTCCCAAGAAAATAACCAGTTACTTTCCAAGAACAGAACACAAGAATTAGAAACAGGAATAGGCTATTTCGCCCTCAATTTTGCCCTGTTATTCATTAAGAGCATGGTTGATCTACTCCACGGCTCTACTCTACTTTCCTATTAAGTCATTATATCCTCATGTCGCCGACATACCAACAATCCGTCCACCTCGTCTGTAAAGACTTCTACAACTCTCTGGGTTAGTGAATTCTAAACATTCACTGCCCTCTGAGAGAAGACATTCCTTTGCATCTCAGTTTTAAATCAATATCCCTTATTTAGTATCCATGTCGCTGACACCACCCAGGAGTGGAAACACCTTGTCAACATGTCACTTGCGAAGGACAAAGTTGGGACTGCAGATGGTGGAGAGTAGAGTCGAAATGTATGGCACTAGGAACAAAAAAAAAACTCAGCAGGTCAGCCAGCAACCGAGGAGCAGAAGAGTCGATGTTTCAGGAACAAACACTTCATCGACCTTAAAAAGCGACCTCTGTAACTTGTATTTTTCACTATTATGAACCGTAATTCATTTCATAAAATGAATAAACGCCTAAACAGCAGCCATCTGCCAATTAATTGCTCACTCACTCAACTTAACTATGTCCAATTTCAGATTTATCACATTCTTACTGCAACATGCCTTTTTTTCCTGTTGCATCATCTTCGTATATATTGCACTCATCTCCCTCCGTCAAGGCATCAGAATATTTTATAAATAATTAATGCCACAGGACTGATAATCATGGGACTCCAGGCAATACATGTTTTCACCCGAAAATATGTATTAATCCGGACTCGCCATCTTCTGTGTGTTAAGCAATCCTGATTACATGCTGTGACCTCCAGACTTTTATGAGAACCTTTATTTTGTGGTGCCACACAGATAAACTCTGGAAAGCCAAATGCACTTCGATCTGTAAGTCCGTTTTTAAAAAATACATTCACACGGAACTCCAATATTTTGCATCATTTTTCAGAGTAGAATTTAATTTATCTTTCACAAATCACTGTTGAGTCTTATTGTGGTAAGCTTTTCAAAAGTTTCTGTAATTCTATTCATTTAAAAAATGGACTCTAGCAGATTCCCATCCATAATATGAGGCTAAATGGCGTAAGGGTTCCTGCGTTCCATCTCACACCTTTCTTGAAGGCGGGCCGAATATTAAGGGTTCTCCAGTTTTGCTGGAACACAACGGCAATCCAGAGAGTTATGGAATATTTCAAATCGTGTCGCCAGTCACAACCACATCTTTTAAAACTGTGGATTACTCGCTACTGAGCTGTCCATATTTAGGTTTATCTATCTGACAAAAAAAATGTTCTTTCTTTTGTGAAAGAAAGTTGAAGATATTCTGAGTTCCATGTTTTTTATATCACGCAGACAATGAGTATGTTCGACAGTGAGGAAGATGCAACGTACTGCTGCAAATTATCTGCTTATTTTCTGTGACCAATTCCCCACTCATATCCTCTAAGAGTCTCATATGTACTTTCTGATTTTGTTTCTTCAACGGCTAGCACAAATTCATCGTGAAACTTTCTGGTGTATACAGAGAACGTTTCTTACTTGTTGTTACATTATTTCTTGCCAATCTACTCTCAATCCTTTTGTTTACTTTTCTAGCTTTGTATTATCTGCTTCAGGTTCCTAAAATAAAGATCCCAAATCTGGTCTACACTCGTGCTCACCAAATTAAATTATTTCGTTTGTGATTGAATACTAGCTTGACAGCCTTTGTGAACCATGGATGATGCTGTTCTTTATTAAAACCATTTTGTTTAAAAATGGAAACAATTATGTCTGAGCATTATGTTTGTCAGTGTATCTTCTGAGTGTATTTTCACATCACGTTTTAGGTGAGATAAAAGAGAAAACGTTGCAATTTGGACAACCTGTGCTTTACAATTATTCCAGGGAAACTTTCGCATGTGTCTGAAAACGTGATCAGCCGAAGGTTACTTGGTTCTCCCAGTTTCTCTGGCTATGTCGTTTCTCATCGATGACGCTACATTCCAGTGGACAGCGTCTGGCATGAACTCATTGTCCTTTAAATGAGCAATTCCACCAACTCTGAGGGACAGGTCTTCAGCTGTGATAACCCATCTCCCTCACTTCTGCCTTCAGACCTTCTCCTTCTTTCCAGCGTAATGGTGGATATACGCTTGTCCTCATTTCCCACTGCACTAGAAACCCATTCACAGAATCATCCTCCTCTATTTCCACCACCTCCAGTAGGCCAGCACGACACAAAACATGTTCGCCTCGTGTCCACTTTCAACATTTTCCAGGAATCCTTCCAACTGTGCCACCTTCCATCACCACGAACACTTCCCTATTCCCCCATGGCACCTTCCATTGTAATTGCAGAAGCTGCAGCACTTGCCATTCACCTTTCCATCCTCAATGATTAAGGCCCAGAACACCCTTTCCAGGTGAAGCAACATTTATAATATAGAAAACAGAACATAGAAAAATACAGCACAGCACAGGCCCTTCGGCCCTCGATGTTGCACCGATCCAAGACCACCTAACCTACACTAGCCCACTATCCTCCATATGCCTATCCAATGCCCGTTTAAAAGCCCATAAAGAGGGAGAGTCCACCACTGTTACTGGTAGGGCATTCCATGAACTCACGACTCGCTGAGTAATGAATCTACCCCTAACATCTGTCCTATACCTACCACCCCTTAATTTAAAGCTATGTCCCTTCGTAAGAGCTGACTCCATACGTGGAAAAAGGTTCTCATGGTTAACCCTATCTAAACCCCTAATCATCTTGTACACCTCTATCGAGTCACTCCTAAAACTTCATTTCTCCAATGAAAACAGCCCCAAGTGCCTCAGTCTTTCCACATACGATCTTCCCACCATACCAGGCAACATCCTGGTAAACCTTCTCTGCACCCGTTCCAGTGCCTCCACATCCTTCCGAAAGTATGGCGACCAAAACTGCACACAATACTCCAGATGCGGCCGCACCAGAGTCTTATACAACTGCACCATGACCTCAGGACTCCGGAACTCAATTCCTCAACCAATAAAAGCCAGTACGCCATATGCCTTCTTCACAGCACTATTTACCTGGGTGGCAACTTTCAGAGATCTGTGTACATGGACACCAAGATCCCTCTGCTCATCCAAGTATCTGACCATTAACCCAGTACCCCATCTTCTTGTTACTCTTACCAAAGTGAATCACTTCACACTTAGCTACATTGAACTCCATTTGCCACCTTTCTGCCCAGCTCTGCAGCTTATCGATATTCCGCTGTAACCTGCCACATCTTCCTCACTGTCAACAACTCCACCGACTTTCGTATCATCCGCAAACTTGCTCACCCAACCTTCTAGCCCCTCCTCCAGGGCATTTGTAAAAATGACAAACAGCAATGGTCCCAAAACAGATCCTTGCGGAACACCGCTGGTAACTGCACTCCAAGATGAACCTTTACCATCAACTACTACCCTCTATCTTCTTCCAGCCAGCCAATTCCTAATTCATATCTCCAACTCACCCTCATTGGCATACCTCCTATTTTTTGCTGTAGCCTACCAATGGGAACTTTATCAAACGCCTTACTAAAATCCATATACACCACGTCTACCGCTTTACCTTCATCCACCTTCTTAGTCACCTTCTCAAAGAATTCATTAAGGTTTGTAAGGCACGACCTGCCCTTCACAAAGCCATGCTGATTATCCTTGATCACATTTTTCCTATCCAGATGTTCATAAATTCTATCGCTTACAATTCTCTCTAAGACTTTGCCCACAACAGAGGTAAGACTCACCGGCCTATAGTTACTAGGGTTATCCCTACTCCCCTTCTTGAACATGGGAACTACATTTGCTATCCTCCAGTCTTCTGGCACTATTCCTGTAGACAACGAGGACATAAAAGTCTAGGCCAATGGCTCTGCAATCTCTTCCCTTGCTGCCGAGAGAATACAAGGATAAATGCCATCAGGCCCAGGGGACTTATCTATTTTCACCCTTTCCAGAATTTCCAACACCTTTTCTCTACATACCTCAAAGCCATCCATTTTAATTAATTGTGACTCAATATTTACATCGGCAACAATGTCCTGATCTTGAATGAATACTGACAAAAAGTATTCATTCAGTGTCTCCCCAATGTTTTCAGCCTCCACACGCAACTTCCCACTACTATCCTTGACTGGAGCTATTCCTACCCTAGTCATTCCTTTATTCCTAACATACCTATAGAAAGCCTTTGGGTTTTCCTTAATCCTACCAACCAAGGACTTTTCATGTCCCCTTATTGCTGCTCTTAGCTCTCTTTGATCCTTCTAGGCTTCCTTATGACTCTCAATCGCCCCAATTGAACCTTCATGCCTCATCTTTACATAGGCCAACCTCTTCCCTTTAACAAGGGATTCCAATTCCTTTCTAAACCATGGCACCCTCACACGACCCTTTCCACCCTGTCTAACAGTTACATACTTATCAAAGACACTCAATAGTTGCTCCTTGATCAAGCTCCACATATCGATTGTACCCTTCCCTTGAAGCGTATTTTTCCAAGTCACACATCCTAAGTCCTGCCTCGCCGCATCATAATTTCCCTGCCCCCAGCTATAACTCTTGCCCTATAGTGCACACGTATCCGTCTCCATCACTAGAGTAAAAGTCACCGAATTGTGGTCACGGTCTCCAAAGTGCTCTCCTACCTCCAATTATAACACCTGGCCTGGTTCGCTACCCAGAACCAAATCCAGTATGGCCTCACCTCCTGTTGGCCTGTCTACATATTTTGTCAGGAAACCCTCCAGCACACATTGGACAAACACTGACCCATCTAACGAACTCGAGCTATAGCTTTCCCAGTCAATATCTGGGAAGTTAAAGTCCCCCATAACAACCACGCTATTGCTTTCACTCTTCTCCTGAATCATCCTTGCAATCCTTTCTTCTACGTCTCTAGGACTATTAGGAGGCCTGTAGAAAACTCCTAACAGGGTGACCTCACCTTTCCTATTTCTAAGCTCAGCCCAAAATACCTCAGGTATCAAGTCTTCATCCTTCGTCCTTTCCACTGCTGTAATATTATCTTTGACAAGCAATGCGACATCTCCCCTCCCTTTTACCCCCACGTCTGACCCTACTAAAATATTAATACCATGGAATCTGCAACAGCCAATGCTCTACCCATGTCTTCGTAATAGCCACAAAATCGAAATCCCAGATACCAACCCACCCTGCAAGTTCACCTACCTTATTTCGTATTCTTCTCGCATTGAAGTATACACACTTCAAGCCACCTTCCTGTTTACAGGCACCCTCCTCCGACATTGATGCCATGTTCCTAACCTCTCTACCCTCCAGGTCCTGCATCCTAAAGCTACAGTCTAGGTTCCAATATCCCTGCAGAGTTAGTTAAAACCCCCCGAAATAGCACTAGCAAATCTCCCCCCAAGGATACTGGTGCCCCTCAGGTTCAGGTGTAGACCATCCTGTTTATAGAGATCCCACCTTCCCCAGAAAGAACCCCAGTTATCCAGAAACCGGAATCCCGCCGTCCTGCACCATCCCTGTAGCCACGCATTTAACTGCTCTCTCTCCCTATCCCTCGACTCTCTATCACGTGGCACGGGTAACAAACCAGAGACAACAAGTCTGTTTGTTCTAACTCTGAACTTCCAACCGAGCTCCCTGAAAGCCTGCCTAACATCCTCATCCCTCTTCCTACCTATGTCGTTGGTGCGAATGTGGACCACAACTTCGGGCTGCTCCCCCGCCCCCTTAAGGACCTGGAAAACACGATCAGAGACATCACGTACCCTTGCAACTGGGGGGCAACATACCAAACGTGAGTCTCTCTCGCCCCCACAAAACCGCCTATCTGTGCCCCAAACTATCGAGTCTCCAATAACTATTGCTCTGCTCTTCTCTACCCTTCCCTTCTGAGCAACAGGGATAGGCTCCGTCCCAGAGGCCTGAACCTTATTGCTTACCCCTGGTAAGTCGTCCCCCCCACAAGTATCCAAAACGGTATACTTGTTCTTTAGGGGAACGGCCGCAGGGGGTCCCTGTATTGGCTGCTTCCTCCCAGTCCCCCTCACTGTTACCCATCTGTCTACAAGCTTTGGAGTTACTTCTTTGCTAAAGTTCCGATGTATGACCCCCTCTGCCTCCCGAATGATCCTAAGTTCATTCAACTCCATCTCCAGTTCCCTAACACGGTCTTGGAAGTCACGTGTACTCTTTCAATCCAGTCTCCTATCATTGCTGCACACACTATCTTCTAGTTTATCTTGGTGTGACTAAACAGAAGACTGTTCTGAGGGACAATTCCCCTCTGTCTTTCGGTATAACCCTGGCCTTCCCATTGTTTTTCATTTCAATAACCTATCTTGCTCGCAAGCTAACATTTCGATCGTGGGTCGCTGCAATGTTCCAATGAAGCACAACCCAAGTCCGAGTAGCACCTCACTTAACACTTTCGTACTTTACAACCTGTAGAACTTAATATTCAGTTCCATAAATTTACAACCTGACCCTATTATGACTGCTCTCCAACTTTCCTATATTTTCACTCCTAGTCTCCCGTTTTCCCCATTCACTCCTTAATTTACAATCATTTTACATTTATTTCTACTACACCACAATTCACATTCTGTTTGCCTTCTGTAGTGCACCTCCACATGTTTCCCTACCCCTCCTACATCACTGTCAATGTATTAAAATACCAACTTTACAATCTTTTTCGTTTTTGACAAAATGTCACCCATTAACCCAAAACGCTAATTCTGTTTCTCTGTCTTCACAGGTGGGTCCAAACCTGCTGAGTTTCACCAAAAAAAGGCACAGAACAATATCCGAATAAAATGAAGAGAAGTGGATGTTCGGAATGTGAAAAAAATGTCAAGACAAGCTGAATATTGCTGAACGAGAGTCACTGGACCCGAATTAATAACTGTGCTTCTTTCCACAGATGCAGCCACACATGGCTAGATTCTCCATCAAATTCTACTTTTGGACATGTTTCAAATATGAGTGTCAAAGCTGCTCAAACAGTCTGTCCAACATGCATCCATCGTACATGCACCATGTTGGACAGAACGTTTGAGCAACTTTGGCACAGGAAGTGATCACCAGTACCAACTGAACAAGATTCGGCTGGTATCCCCAACTATACAAAGCTCATAATCAGGCAGAAGAACACAGGGAAATCCGTCCACTTTATAAATAAGAAACCTTAGGCCAATACTGGAAATATAAAGATTCAGATGTACAAGTTAAACGGCTTTGGAGTCTGTGACAAATTGAATGCGTGACAGCATGGATAGACGTTTAGAAGAGTGAACAAACTAAAACGCAAGTGTGACCACATCAACAAACAGAGTACGTCACTGATAACAGAACTGATGGGTGAACTGGACTCGGTGTGAATGGTCGCACAATCGTACAGTAGACAATTCAGCTCAAATCTGGGCATCCATGTGACGCTACAAATGACCGGGGCAACAGAATTGCATTCAGTCACATTCTTTAACCTCATTCCAAGAATAGCCCCACATAACCATGACCAACAAGCCTAGATATGGTGCAGTAACGACTGTGAATGAACATGCCCCGGACCAGCATCATGTATATCTAACAACGGTGACTACATGGTGAAGCTTGATAGCTGCAGAAATATCTGATAGAGAAGGGCGAAATGTTCCCATAACCAACACATCAGATCTAAGCTCTGCAGTCTTCTCACGTGCGTTTTAAACAGTGCTGATTTATGAAACAGCAAACTGGAGGTGGATGCTAAACAAATATCCTTTTTGTCATGATGGAAGTGCGCAGCACATCGGTGCAAACTACGAGGTGGAAGTATCTCCACCATCTTTCGTGAGACGTGTTTAGATTAGATTAGATTAGACTTACAGTGTGGAAACAGGCCCTTCGGCCCAACAAGTCCACACCGACCCGCCGAAGCGAAACCCACCCATACCCCTACATTACCCCTTACCTAACACTATGGGCAAATTTAGCATGGCCAATTCACCTGACCCGCACATCTTTGGACTGTGGGAGGAAACCGGAGCACCCGGAGGAAACCCACGCAGACACGGGGAGAACGTGCAAACTCCACACAGTCAGTCGCCTGAGTCGGGAATTGAACCCGGGTCTTCAGGCGCTGTGAGGCAGCAGTGCTAACCACTGTGCCACCGTGCCGCCCATTAATGGACGTTAGTGGATGATCCATCACATCCTCATCACGATGTCCACAGAATCACAAATGCTCGACCTCAGTCAATTAGATTTGCTCCAGGTAACATGAAGAAATAGCTGAACACAGTGAACATGACAAATACAATGGGCACCGACACCATCCCTGCAAGTGGACTGAAGACTTGTGATGCACACCACGCCGTGTCCCTGGGGAAGGTGTTGCATTACAGTTCCGACTTTGACATCAACCTGATAATGTAGAAAATTACTTTTATGTCACAATTGCCGTCCCACTGTCTCATCATGCTAGTCAAATTGGTAGGAGTTCTCTTTTACAGAGCTGTCAAAAACACTTACACGGAAATAACCTGCTGTGTGGTTTCGGATAGGTCCCCATGTGGAGATGATACCGTTGGGCAAGTGTCACTAGATCGCAGTTCCGGATAAGACTAATGTTCAGGCAGCTGGTTAAAAGTATCATAACATGTTGATATCTAAGCACCATTTTGCTTCACCAAAGTACACCAAAGTAGTAATGCTGGGCATTATTTGATGATGCACCACCTAGAATATTGTTTGCATATGAAATCTACCTTTTTGAGGAAGGTTGCTTTTGCTCTTGAGGGAGTGCAGTGAAGGTTTACCAGGCTGATGCTGTAGATGGCGGTACCAACTTTTGAGGACAGATTGACTCGTCTATGATTGTTTCCTCCAGAGTTCGATGAGGGACAGGGCATCTCATAGCAACGTATAAAATTCTGACACGATTAGGCTGGGTAGAAGCAGGAGGGATGTTCCCGGTAGTGGTGCGTCCAGAAACATGGTTCACAGTCTGAAGATTTGGGGTGGACTATTTAGGACGTAGTTGAGGAGACAACCCTGTACCCAAAGAGTGGTGAGCCTGTGTAATTCCTTACTGCAGGACGTCGTTAATTCCAAAATAAAGGATGCATTCAAGAGGCGGATAACTACAGCATTTGAGTGAAATTGGGTCAATGGTTCTGCAGAGAAATCAGGATTTGGTTTTTGAGTTGGAGTATCAGCCATGGTGGATGGTGGAGGATATTCGAAGGACTAACTGGCATTCTCCTGATCCAATGCTGTGTTTCTATGTTTGTATGTTCTATTTCCAGAAATTGAATCTGTCGTCTTTTCCTGGTCATGTTTAATAGTATCTTCAGCGGCCCAGTCATGTGGTTATCTTTGAAATGCTCTCTGAAACGGCCAAGCAAAGCATTTATTTGTTTCAAACAATTCCTAGATCTTAAAGGGTGAGATCGGAGAGAATACACGGCTCCAAAAAAATTGAAAAACCTATCGACTGAGCAGAGGTCTGTTTCCAAACATCGGTCTCTGAGTGAAGACATTTAGTCACATTTCACGAACGAATAGCCTGCCGGTACCTCAGGCTGTAACCCCTTGTTCTAGAAATTCCAACCAGGGATTCATCAACACTGTTTTCATTCTGTCTCGCCCTGTCAAGATGTTACACATTTATTGACAAGTCTACTCATTTTCCTAATGAGCATCAAATGCAGGCCCAGTCATCTTAGACTCTTCTCACGTAAGGATCAGTTTGCTTCATATCTTCAGAACAAATATATGCTTTATTTTTAAAATTTCTCTGTGCAGACAGGACTGAAGTATTTGCTTCACATTTGTGCTATTTCCCCACCCTCCATTAAAAGAGTTCACTCTTTTAAACTTGTTAATGTATTTTAAAGATAACCAACAATTCCTGTGTTAAGCAGCTCAGTGATTGACCTTTTATAATCAAAGGGAGAAAGTGAGGACTGATGTTTTGGATATTCCACTCCAGACTTGCAGTCACGCGCCGTTATCTACTCTCCCTACAGTCAGACATCCCTCAGCTCAGGGCCACGCTGTATCAGACCTGCAAATGACTTCTGCTGTTCTTCAATCTTAGGGGTATTCACGTACTCAATAAATGTGTTTTTTTTCTCCACCAAATCGTACATTGAAGAACTTAAGTACAATAAACTTTCGTGTCCCTACCTCAGTACCCGGACTTGTTCAACCATATTAAAAGCTTCTTCTAGCCTCTGGAACTGCTCCGAGCTCTTCAGCCGGGTCGTGAAACCGTCTCGCTATCACAGCTACATCGACATCTCCAGCATCTTCCTGGAGAACCAACTGATCCCGCATGCATCCCTCAATACAATCATAAAATCACAATTTCTCCCTAACACCCACTGGGTGAAAAACAATCTTCACATTCTGTCTTTACTTTAAATGATTAAAAGTAATTTGACCATTCCATCTATATCTTCCTGCAACATAATACCTTCCTCATCACTCCCAACCGTCTGGTCAGTCTTTGTGTCAAATGCAAACGCAGTTAACACCCTCCGTAATCACATCTACATCATTTATGAATACCATCAATAGTAAGTGAGTTCTGTGGTAACCCAGGAGACATTAGTTTCCAGTCACAAAACAGCGTTCTACCACCACCCTCTGTCTCCTGCCACTAAGTTGACTTTGGATGCAACTTGACAAGTTATGAATTCGTACTTGTTCCCTGATTATTCTGCATCGCTTGACACACCTGTAGAATATCTGGCGATTCGCCCCAAGCTTGCTTGCAAGTAGATTCCCATGTCTCTGTTAGTAGTTCCCCTTTGAGGGAAGAATTCCTCCTTTTTGCAGTCTCAAATGGCTTGGCCCTGATCATGATATTACTTGTCTCGAACGTGGAGTAGACAGCCAGAGAAACATTCTGTTTATTTCCACCTTGCCATATGTCCGGTGATTTTTCGAAATTACAACGTGGTCATCCCTTATTCATTGAAACTGTAGAGAACATAGGCCAAGTTTCCTCATCAGACAATCTTGCCAGTTGAGTGGTTAGTCTGGAGAATATCCATTGCACCTCCTCTATGATCACGATTATTTTTAGGTTACAACACTAACACTGGACATTATACTCCTTGTGACGTCTCACCAATGCTCTCCAAATTCTGCGTGCTGTCTTTGCGTCGATATTCCGATTCCCTTAAATGGACACCAACTTAACTTTAACTCTCCACTTACTTGATCTCCTCCAAATACCCTTCACATTAATATTATTTGCAAAATCATTGTCTGAGCTCGTACAGACAGCCTTATGCAAATCTAAATAAACGAATACCACTGATCTCCATTGTCTATGCTGCAATA
Source organism: Hemiscyllium ocellatum (assembly GCF_020745735.1). Classification (NCBI taxonomy): domain Eukaryota; kingdom Metazoa; phylum Chordata; class Chondrichthyes; order Orectolobiformes; family Hemiscylliidae; genus Hemiscyllium; species Hemiscyllium ocellatum. The sequence continues at coordinate 2,487,724 of NC_083441.1, forward strand.
AACAAATTTAAGCAAGTCTGTAATTCATCAAGTACGTTTTTCATTTCAGAAATGCATACGGATTCTCTGTAATGTTGCTATTAATTTCTAACTAAACAATGTCACATCTTATATAATAGATTCAACAGATGCGGGCCAGCCAGAGACACCCACGTCTAATGAGCATTTTAAAAAATAACAGTCAGCATTCCAATCTACCAAGCCCACAGCTGAAAGCATAGAAATCATTTCCCATCAAATTAAAAAGTGTCATTTGTTTCGATTGACAGAAACGACTCGGAAGAATTCCATGAAAGCCGTGAGATCAAAAAGTGGGAAAAATTGCTGAATAATGAGTTTCATACAATCAATTTGTTTCTGGTCATATGGAGTTTGTAGGTAAGAGGTCAGACTCTCAAAAGTGTGTACAGATAATTTCAACTAACCAAGATGAGCAAAGCAGTCATCTTGGAAAATGATTGCAAAGCACTGAGCTGCATGCAGACAATCAGAAAAATGTCTTACACGCATTGTGTCCAATTTGTGTCATCAGAACGGATGTAATTGTTTTGGGATAAGTAATTGTCATCTCACTCGATCTCATCTAACATCTAATCAGAATAATCTGCTAAACACGCTTCGATCATTACAAGGGGTCTCTGAGTGGATTTCCTCAGTTTTCTTTTAAATTCCCCCATACTGACCGTGGTATTTTTTAAACGTTGCTGTCTCTACTCTCTCTGGAGATTACATGGTCTGGAATGGGAAATCTATCGTTATTTAATGATGACCAAGACAGTACAGTTGCATGGGACAAGCTAGACAGGACAGAAATGGACTTGTTCATCCATCCATTAATTTTCTTCCAAGTCTCATTACTTTAATGAATCTTTCTTGTGTTTTCTGATTTCTGTGCAGGTGTTTAAGATCAGAACCGTCTAGGGGTCCGAACACTGCGGGTAAGGCCTGATTTTGTTACTTTTCTCTAATTTCCCTTGAGGTGAAGGTGCTAACCTGCGTCTTTCCTAAGACATTTCACTGAGATATTTTAGGAGTCAATCTGAAATCACAGATAGTGCTTCAGGAACATTCTGAGTTATTGACTTAATTCCTTATTTGAATGGTCAAACTGAAAGAATTAACAGATTCAACCAACCTTCACTGTCCTCAGTAGATAATATGACCTCATGCCCCATCTTAAATTAATGCCTTTTCACGTGAAAGAAAGGTGACAAGTTCCGAAAACAAATTATCATGTATTTGCTGTACCAAATCTCGGAGGCTCTAGAAAGCGGAAAGCCATTACTTCGCATAAAATCCAATTGAAACGGATCACTAATTCCTTTCTTGGGACGGGCACTGTCGTCTCAGAGAGGAATATATCGAGTTGCCCATTTCATTGGGACAGTGATACCTCGTTCACTATATATTGCATGCCAATAATGATGACGCCAACAATTGACAAATCTAGATGTGGGAACAGATACCTCACAACCCATGTGCCCGTTGTGTTCTGAAGCGATCCCTATAAAAACTGCAGAAGGACTTGCTCCGAACATTTACGGAAAATCCCATATTTGGAGGTAAACAACTGGAGTTTGAATGAATTCACTTGGAAAAAAATAAAACTGGCAGTTTGTGCAACACATTGTCATGCAATCAGTATGGTAAGTATGAATACAATGTATATACAGGAGGAAGGGGGAGGGAGAAAGAACAGAACATGAAAGGATTAACGGAGAAATGAGACAGCAGTCCAGAGTGTGAAGAGAAATTGTATTTTTAAATAATCCAAGAACATTTCACTGGCATTTAGAGAAACAAAAAGTGGCTGAATATGTAATTATGCATTACTGGATGAATAGAGTATCTTACAGTAATGTTTACATTCTGTCACTGTTCCCAAAGTGAAATATCCAAACGTGGGTGCCAAGAGCCTGTGAAGCGACAATATTAGCTCATCACATCGGTGCATGTCCAAAACATCAACTAAAGATTGTTTTAAAGAAAGCCTTAAAGTGAGGGTGAACCAGGCAAAGGGAGGCAGCAAGCAGAGGTGAGGGGAAAGATTGAAAAATCGAAGCATGTACCACCAAATCTGGAGCTCCCCAGAATTCCAGAATTACAAGAATGCAGACGAATCAGGGTGATGTGATTTGAGGCAGTTAGAGAGATATAGAGGGACATTAGAGGCTGGAGAAGGTTACAGAGCAAAGGAGGTATGATAATTTTGTTGAAAAAAAATGCAATATTTGTTGCAAATCTAAGAGAGGGCGAATTGTCAAGGTATAGGATGGCACAAATTTATGGAAGGCTGTGTGGGACTGGAAGAGGTGAGATCGATAGGGAGGGCAACCCCTATTGATGGAGGTTACAAGGAAAAGGAGTATACATTTTGAAGGAGTTTAAACCATAGGAACAGATTTAGAGACTCGATATCTTTACAGATATACTGAGGCGTGAACTTAATAGGTAAAGTTATAGAGAAATGGTGGGATATACCGGCTGGAAGTTTTCACAGAGACAAGGATGGTTGCAGCTGAGGGAGGACAATTCAGCTTTCGGAAAGGGAGGCGGCCTTTTAAGACACTGCAATATTTGGGAACTGGAAGAGAATGGAGAAGGTCACGTAGGTATCAAAGGATGTACGGGCTAAAATAGGTTGCAGAGATAAGGAATAGTTTGGAAGTTGTAAGACGTTACAAAGGAAGGGATAGCGGATCTATCTGGTAGACTTTGCAATGAAATGAATAGATGCAGGTGTTAGAGGAGGCTACAGAGATAGGAATGAGAAGTAGGTGTTGAGGGAAATTACTGAAGAAGAAAGTGTGTAAGAGCTAGAAGAGGTTATACAGTGAGTGGTATCAGGACCAGAGGAGGTTGCAATGTTAGCACAGAAAATTGCAGCTGGTTTTGCATACAAAGTAAGGGGTCGCAGTCGTGGAGGCACTGATAGTAATTGGGAAAATGCAGCTGTCGGAGAAGGTTTAAGAGATAGAGGAGAGTAGGGCTGGATTGATCTATAGAGATCGGTAAAAGTGTCAAGGCTTGAAGATTCTGCAGATATAGAGGGACTAGAAAAGCTGGTGGAGGTTATAGGCATGAGGATTTTTGTAGTGGTTGGAGCACGTGAAAGAGGTATAGGAGGGAGTAGTACTGGAAGAAACTACACCCGTAGGTATAATATACATGTTAAACAAGTTACAGAGCTACAACATTGTGCATGCCAGGGCCAATTATGATAATGGGGACGTGATGTAAGAGTTAGAGGATGTTTCAGAGATACCGAGAGGTTTAGGCTCACGATAAAGCTAAAGAGATAGGAAGAGACGAAGGAGGTTAAAGATACAGGAAGGGATGTAGAGGTGAGGGGAATCCGTTGAGCTAGTGAGGATATCGATAGTGGCATAGGAACTAGTGGAACTAACAGAAATAGCAGCATGTGTAAGAGGTGGAAAATTTTACAGAGGTAAGGACGGATTTAAAGGTTGGAGAATTTTACAAAGACAGAATCTAGGGGCTGAAGCACATTGCAGATATCGGGAGGGATGTGGGGACTGCAGGGTTTTACACAGATAGCAAGTGATGAAGATGCTGGGGAGGATTTTGAGATAGAAGCGTTGGTGTACTTGCTGCAGTTCCAGAAATAGAGACGTATGTAAAGGTTGCAGTACATTACAGAAATAGAGAGGATAAGGGCTTCTGGAGAATGTTACAGAAACGCGAAGGTGTATGGAAAAGGTTACTGCAATAAATGATTGTGCAATGCACTGATTAGGGAGGAGGATACAGATATGGAGGTGCTTGGTGTCAGCAGGATGCTGCAGAGTCAGGGAGGTGTGTAGGTACTGGAGAAAGTTGCAGAGACAGGGAGAGTTGCAGATCCTGGAGAAAGTTAAATCGATAGGGACTGTGTTAATGCTATCGGAGATTAGAATGAGAGTAAGGGCTTCACCAACATGATGGAGGACTTTCCAGTGTTTGGATAATCGGGGACTGCAGACAATGACAGATATAGGGAGAAGTGGAGAGGTTTGCTGATATTAATCAGATCGTGAAGGTTGCAACAAATGCTTCTTACCACAGAGTTATAGACGTGTGTAGCGACTGCAGGAGATAACAGGGATAGCGATGGGTGTGGACTTGGGGATGTTACAAAGTTTCAGAATGCTTTCAGCGCTCGAACATATTATAAAGATAAGAGGGCACGCGCTAGCGAATGGTGGAGAGTTCAGAAGGAACGCACATGTTTGAGCAGCTTAAAATTGTCAGTGGGTTGAAACGCCGTTGGAGATTATAGAAATAGAAAGGAGTATTGGGGCTAGAGGAGCTGAAAATGATATTAAAGAATGTGTATGCTTGCACTCAAGTTGTATAGAATACTTGTAGACTTGGAACCGGGACTTTAGTTGGTGTTAGTAAAATATTGATGTTTATAAAATGTTGCAGCGAAGCAGTGCATTATACTTTTTAAAGATGATGTGCTTTTTACTATTCTCAGAGACTCAGAAAGACGTTTGAAATGGAGAAAAAAGGGAACTGTACAGCTGAATTAAGGTTGCAAGCAAAAGAAAGGCAGAAAGAAACAAGAGAAAGAATTTCATCGTCATAATTTATTAATTCGACAGGAGAGCCGACATAAAATGATGAAAATGAAGGTAGAGGATAGAAAGAGAGCGATGATAAGCAAAACCATCATATCCAAAGGCCTTGTCGGAATGTATGCAAATATGTCAAAACATTCCTAGATGTCAATGAAAAAGGATGCAGAAGCATTTTTCATCCCCTTGAGACGCTGACTAGGCAGATGAACTAGCCAAGACTCTGTGGCTAATGTTAATTCAGACCGAGTTGGTTGGCCGGGCTAGTGAGATGTTTGCAGCGCTTTCGTGGTGGTGTAACAAGGTTATGTGAAGTAAAACAGTCTCTTTTAATACCTAAGAATGGATACAGAAGCCTCAATACAAACATTCAGAAATGTGTTTCCCAAAGATCAGTCTTATTTCCAGTTTGGAAAATTAAAAACAACAATTTCGATAGATCGATGAGAAAATTAAAGAGAAAAAATACATATGAGGATCTTAGAGATGTCATTCTGGGGTAAGAAAAGTGAGATGATCTCGTGTTGAGGAACAGAAATTTGAATCAATGAGAAGAGCTGCAGAGACGGCAGATGAATATAAACAATATGAATTTAACTCTAGCTTCCGACAGCAAACTCATTTTGTGTGGCGTAGAAACTGAGTAGGAAGCAAATACTTCAATGGAAAATAAAACTTGGATCACACTGAAAATGGGCAAAAGATTGCCACATGCAAAAAAAAAACAAAAGAAACCTAAGAGAATGCAAAGAAATAAAACACCGCAGGTCGTATGGGACACACAAGGTCATAGTGCTGGTGATTAAAGAACGTCAGTGGACCAAAAAGGATGTGTTGAAACTGGCCGTATCGGTGGCATTATTTCATTGAATGGAGAAGATCCCAAGAGAATTCGAGGATCTGGATGACAGTGCACAGCCGAGACACCAGATGGATAGAAACATTCCACTGAATCCCTTCGAAGATTCCATTGGTGTGAGTAGGTTTTCCTCAGTTGCGATGAGAGATACAGGTAAAGAGATTAAAATATTGAGAAGTACAGAAGCTAGCCTGTGTATAGTACCAAGATATGAGAATATTTGTACTCCTTCTGAAATGTTAGCAAGAGAGTGGCAATCCGTGTAATAAACGGAGAGAACATTACTGTTCCCATGGTTAATATAAAGATAGAAAGCCCGGTTAAGATTGGAAAAATGATGTTGGGAGTGATTGAAAGAGTGGCTCTTCTAGGACAACAGATTGCCCTTGGAAACGATATAGCTGGACCACCGTTGGGATGACGCCCCTACCCGTGGAGAAACAAAAATCAAACAAGGGAACTCAGCCACATCAGAGGAAAATACACTGGAAGTTTTCCAGAATATGTGGTGATAACATCCCATGGTAATAACTTAAAACAATAAAGAAAAACAAAAAAAAAAGTTAAGGTGTTGAAGTTCAATGAGCTGACACTCTGCTTTATGAAATGGTTAATAAAAGACCTGAATAGTCAAAGGATCAGGCTTAAGATTATTGGTTTTTCAACGAACCAAGATGAGGTGACAAAATAGTTGCATTTTATAGCCATCTCAGAAAATGAATCATAATGAATTCCAGAATGCTTTTTCCTTAATGATAAAACATTAGGGCGGAAGAGAAGACCTTGGCATGTTTGTGTTGATGGAAAAGAGTGGAAGTTCACCAGATATTGTTCGTGGTGTAAAGACATACGGTGATTAGCGCACAAAAATGCATATGGCAGTGACGAAGACTCAGGTTAAGATACAGCAGCCTGGATTACATAATGGTGCAGTTGAATTTTTCTGTGCATATCATATGTATCAATCGGTCGGTAAGTCATAGACAATGAAAACATAAGGACCTTTGAGGCTAGTTCCCGCATTTGAGGAGCATTTCAAGGGATTATAACAAATAGTGTAAATTCCCTCACTAAAACTAAACGCGGAAATCATTGTTTGCTAGCAATAACGGATGTGACTCCCAGACTTCAAGGAAATTTTATGATGTTATATCAAGAAAAATTAAAGGTTGGGGAGGAATTGTTTCCCTTCTTTACCCATTGTAGATTTGCCAGGGAGATTCAGTCATAGCAAGAGCCTAATTTTACTGCCGAAGAATTGAGTGCGGCCATGGAAATCGAACACTTTAAATCAAGTGTGTAATGTCCTGCATTCCAGCATGCAATGGAAATGGAAATTCTGTTTCGATGGAACTGATTCGGAAAGAGGCTAGCAAGAATGACATTGAAATAGCAATGGCAGGAATTTCCAAGAGTAATTCAAAATACCCAGCAAACATTCATGCCAAGGGAAAAGAAGCGTGATAAAAGGAGGTTGTGGCAAGCATGGCTGACTAGGGAAGTCAGGGATAAAAGAAAAGCAAAGGATAAAACATATCATTTGACGAAGGGAAATGGCAAACCAGGGGATTGGGAAGCTTATAAAGGTCAACAGAGGCCAACCAAATAAATTAAGGAGGGAGAGGATTACATATGAGGTTAGCTAGCCTGGAAATAAATATAGACTGATGAGTTTCTTTCAATATGTAATTTGCAAACCAGAGGCCAAAGTCGACATTGGAACACTGGAAAATGATGCAGCAGAGCTGGTAGGGTGGAACAAGGAAATGGATGAGTAACTGAATAATTACTTCATAAGAGTCTTCACAGTGGAAGAAACAAGTGATCTCCCACATAGTCAACAGAGGGAGCAGAGGTGAGTATGATTGCCATCACCAAGGTGAAGGTGCTGGAAAAACTGAATGGCCTGAAGTTGGATAAATCACCTGGACCAGTTGGACGACACATATTGTTCTAAGTGAAATAGCTGACGAGATAGTGGAGACAATAGTGGTAATCTTTCGGGAATTTCAAGAATTATCCCAGAGGACGAGAAAATCGCTAAAGTGGCATCCCTAAGACCACGTAGCCCAACCTGAGTCCGAGCTTAGATCCTGAAATCCATTATGAAGGATGAGATTTCTGAACGCTTGGGAGTGTAGATCAATAGGGCAAACTCAGCATATTCCCATCAAAGGTAGGACAAACCTAACAAATTGCATGGTTTTTTTGAGAAAGTAACAAGCTAACCTGCTCGTGAAAGGAGAGTGATGGATCATATCGACCTGGACTTCAAGCATTCCTTTGACAAGGTGCCATAAATCATGCTATTGTGTAAGGTAAGGGCCCATGGCGTCAGAGACAAGGTGTGAACACAGATAGAAACGTGTCTGTCTCGCGGAAAGCAGACACTGAGGATTAAGAAATCCATTTTCGGGATGGCAGTGTGGTTCTGGAAGACTGATGATTGGGACCACAACTTTTCATTGTATATATTAACGACCAAGATGAAGGAACTGACGGCATGCCGACGAAGTTTGCAGATGATAGAAAATTAGTTAGAGGGGCAGTTAACATTGAGGAGGCGGGAAGGGTGCAGAAGTATTTGGACGGAATAGGAGAGAGGGTAGAATGTGGCAGATGAAGGTACCACGTCGGCAAGTGTAAAATCATGCATTTTGGTAGCAAGGTTAGAGGCATAGAGTATTTTCTAATTGGGGAGAAAATTCTGATGTCTGAACAAGAAAGAGACTTGGGAGTCATAGTCCAGGTTTCGCTCAAGGCAAACTTGCTGATGGAGTCTGTAGTTAGGACCAAGAGACAAATGGGAAAGGAAAACAGTAGATTCCACAATCCAAGGTAGAAAAGCAAGTCTGGAAGAACTCTGCAAGCCATGCAGCCTCAGGATGTAGAGAAGTCAACGTTTCGGGTGTAACCTTCCTGCAGGATTTTGGTTTGGGCAGAGGTGAGTTTCCTGTAAGAGGGAGTGCGGTGCGGAAAACGGCGTGGCGTGGTAGGGATAGGTGAACACAGTGAGAGGGTACGACCTGTTTGGTCGATGGGAGGAAGAATCCCGTTGGTAGCTGCATGAAGGAATGGGAAGGAGGGGGAGGAATAAGAAAGGGAGTCGGGCATGAGAAGCAGTAATGGGTGGTGGCAGGGTGGTAAAGTGGAGATAGGTTCAGACAGTTAGAAGGAATGACATAGTAGGTAAAGGGGAGGAATGAATCCAGTTGGTGGCAGAGAAGAGAGGAAGGGATGGGGACTATTTGACTTGTTGGGCCAAAGGGCCTATTTCCAAACTGTAAGTAATTTAATTAAGCATATTCTTCAGACCAGTCAGGCTATGTTAAAGTGTCTACAATATTATTGGTTCTATCTGTCTAGTCAAACCTATAAATTGAGTCCTTGTGGCTGAACGGGATCACTGCAGGGTATCTTATGGAGATCATCGATACCCAGGTTTCTCAACCTCATTTTAACTTCACCGAAGGTCTTACTCTTTCGAATTACAACTGCCAAGAAATTCTGGAAAAAGCATGACTTTTGACCCCTTGTGCAGCAATGCTTGTGGATCATTGTCCAGTAATGTGGAGGCTTCTATCACTCTAAACTCGTCTATATATGTGAGGAAGTGCACATGGTCCGGCGGGTGCACTACGCCGGCCCAGACCTGTGCACGCCCCCCGATAGCCCCTTTCCATATACAGCCATTTGCATTCAATTTGAAGGCCCTTCTTCACAGTCTGGGAGCCCCACAATCCGCAGATTCGTTCTTCAACTTCAATTTTCAATGACGTCGAACTTATCTCTCAAGGCCCACAATTCCTGCTGCAGGACCTGCATCTATCCGGACGACGTCTCAATTGCTGCTTCCCAGGCCTTGGTTCGACATTTAACCTCCTCCATCTGCTCCCCGAGACCCTGGAGCTCCTGATCATGCTTGTGCAGTATGGAGTGGATGCGTTTTTCCTGGGCACGGATCTCCAGAATTACATACACAATCTTCACGGTAAAACCTGCCATCGCGGCTGCAAATTCCCGTGATTCTGTCAGATCACCCGAGAGATCTGCCGCCTCTGCTTACCAGATTCTGCAGGGAATTGCCCACCTTACTGCTGTTTGCTCTCTCGTTTTCCTTTTGGCGCTCTTCACACTCCACATTGTCCACGAATATATGTTCTACAAGTTTTGACATTAACAATTCCTCCATATATGTTGGCCAGTGATGGTAAAAATCACCAATATGCCCTGGTTTTTAGGCTGACTCATCCATAAGAGTTCTACTGAATCGCTACTATCTTGCCCAGTTGTTGCGTGTTACTATTTATTAGATGATGTCTCAATGAGGAAATGGAGACCATCACACATTCAAGCAAATCAAAGATGGGCAGAGATTCATCAAATTATTTTGCCTATAGGTTATAGACCGAAGGTGCTGCGAGTGACGCATGAGCTACCACTTGGAAGTCATTTAGGGGTGAAGAAAACACTGGCTACAATACAAAGACATTTTTATTAGCCTGGAAGACACAAGGATGCAGTTGAATCTTGCCAGATGTATCATACTTGTAAATTAATCACACACCACAGGTAGTAATAAAACCTACACCTTCTATGTCTATTCCAGCATTTGAGGAACCTTCCACAAGAGTCGTCATTGATAACATAGGTATCCTACAGCAAGCAAAACGTGGAAATATGTATTTATTGCATTAATGAATGTGTCGATCAGATTTCCAGACGCAATTCCATCACATATTACCACAACTAACTACGGACTACCAATACAGATTCAGTCTAATTAATGCTCAAACTTCACATCCAAACTATTCGAAGTGGTTATGCGTAACTTGGGAATAAAGCAATTAAAATCGAATTCGTCCCATCCACAATCACAGGGAGCACTGGAAAGTTCAAACACTTGATGAAGGTTTGTGGTCAAGATTAAACGTATGACTGGGATAGGGCAGTTTTGGTTGTACGTTTGCGATCAGAGATGCATCGAAAGAATCCACCAAATTCTCTCCATTTGAAGTTGGGCATGAAGTAAGAGGAGCGTTAAAACTGATATAGGAGATATTATTAAGTCAGAACTCAGAGACCCCACAGTTTGATGATGTGTCAATTTTTAGATAACGATTGAATAGAGTTGGAGAATTTGCGAGACAGCAATTAAAAGTATCATAGCATACAAAGCAACAAAATTGCAATTTTACAATTAGGAATAACGTATTGATGTTACCTTCCGTTCCAGCTTAGTCTTCACAAGCAAGATTATTTTGTAGAGTTATCAAATCGAGAGGAAATTCAGTGAGTTGAACTACTTTATAAGGACTCCAGATGGAAGGAATCTCATAGACTGCATCCTGTGAATATGCTCAAAAGATGTTTTGATAGGGAAGGAAAGCAAGAGGGGAAGGTGTTAATGATAACAGCGCAGAAGGAAGAATCAAGTTCAGAGGCTTCTGAATTGCACCCTCCTCATATCAAATTGGACAATAAGGAAGTTATCAAAAATTGAATAAATTATTGAGTTAACTTCCTCAAGAAAATCGAAATGACCTGTAAAGTTATTATTACCACAATGGGCGGCAGGTGGAAATAAACTGGGAAGTACTAACCTAATTGTCCATTATGTAAATATAGGAAATGCCGCTCTGATTAAGCAACATCATTTTAGGCATACCCCTAGAAGTTTGGCACAGGTTCAGGAGGAGTTAGAGTGCAAGCTCAAAGATGGTAAAATCGAAGTGGGTTACAGTGACAGGACCTAGCCATGGTCATGGTGCCAAAGCCAAATAGTACGTAAAGGCTTTGTGTGGACGATCGCGAATTCAACACCATTACAAAAACTGATGTAGATCTAATTCCACGATTGGATGACTGTGTCAAAAAAGTGGGACAAGAAACTTGCATTTCTAAGTTGGAGTTGCTCAGAGTGTCCTTGCAAGTACCCTCTGTAAGAGAGAACAATGGCCGTTTCCGATTTCGTAACGCCAGATGGATTATATTAGTTCAACGTCATTCCAGCCACTAAAAAATACGGACATTGCCGGATTACCCGACGATGTAGTGCATACAGTCATAGAGATATAGAGCATGGAAACAGGCCCTTCCATCCAACCTGTCCATGCCTACCAGATACCCCAACCAATCTAGTTCTACCTGCCAGCACCCAGCCCATATCCCTCCAAACCCTTCCTATTCGTTTACCCATCCAAATACCCCTTCAATGTTGCAATTGTACCAGCCTGCATCACATCTTCTGGTGGCTGATTCCATACACGTAACGACCCTCTGCGTGAAAAAGTTGCCCTGTAGGTCTCTTTTATATCTTTCCCCTCTCACACTAAACCTATACCCTCTAGATCTGGGCTCCCGACCGCAGGGAAAATACTTTGTCTATTTATCATATCCATGCCCCTCATAATTTTGTAAACCTCTATAAGGTCACCCCTCAGCCTCCGACGCTTCAGGGAAAACAGCCTCAGCCTGCTCAACCTCTCCCTCCAGCTCAAATCCTGCAACCCTCGCAACATCCTTGTCAATCTTTTTGGTGCATATTGATGAACTGATGATTTTTAGGCACTAATGGACACAAATATTTACAGCAATTATCCGACGTATTTGATCGACTTCAGAAGGCAGACTCTGTAGTGAACCTAGCCAGAAGTGAATTTTCCAAAGAACAAGTAACCTTCCAGGGCCATGTTATTAGACATGGGCAAATGGCCTCACGAGATGGGAATATGAAAGTAATTGTGGAATTTCCCACACAATCGACGAAAAAAAGTACAATGGATCCTGCGATTAAGTGGCATTTACCCAGGGTTTGTACTGAAGTTTAGCAGTGTGTTTGCGACACTCACCGAATTGTTTAAAACGGGCAAGAAGTTTCAGTGAACAGCGAACTGTCAAAAGGCAAGCGGCAGCTGAAAAAAATGTGTTAATCACTGCCCCAGTATTAGCCACACCAAATTACATGGAGCCTTTCAAGTTGGCTATCGTTATCAGTGATGTGGGTGTCGGCTTTGTGCGCCTGCAGGAAAATGACGAGCGGATAGAAAGACACATCTTTTTTTTCCAGGATGTTGAACGCACTTCAGCAGAAATTTTCAGCGTTGGAGAAATAAACTTCAAACTTAGTCGTAGGATTACAGCATTTCAGGGTGTATATTGTCAGCAATGCAGTTGAGACAATCGCATGCACTGATCATAACGCATTAACATTGTGGAAAAAAATTAAGGACAAAAAAGTCAGACTGTTTAGACGGAGCTCTTGTTGCTCCCATTCAATTTGACAAGTGTGAATGAGGCACGTCAGGAAAGCGTGATTGTTAATGCGTTATTGAGACTTGAATGAGATACGGGAACGTCGGTGGAGGGTATACAATGGCCTAAATTTGCATGTAGTTGTGTATGTCGACATGTGTAGATTCTGCATAGTGTCTTAGACTACTAGCCAGTTTGTTTATGAAGGGTTTTAAAAATGAAGCCGTCTTTTCATTCGATGGTTTTTATTTTACTGGGGGCAGGTGTCACAAACCTGGTCCCTTTTTTTCGAAAACCTATTCTTTATCTCAGGGATGCTGTGTCCTTGGTTTTGTTTTATTCTGAATGGTGATACAACTGCCCCGGTTCCGAGATGACTGGATTGATGACATTGGATTTTAAGAGGCCTTTAGTTTAGATGTTGTCAGGCCAATGTGGTCATGTTTTCGAAGTAACCTGCACAATGAAAGAGATGAGGGCAGCTCTCTTAATGAGCAGTTCAGTCCAGAAGTAGTTAGGAGTTCAGCTGCGTAGAAACAGGCTGCGCAAATCTCTCTCTGAAATTTTAACTTCAACCTGTAAGCATTTGTTCCTTTTTTACTGTTTGTAAGGGGGTTTTCCTATTGGGACTGCTGTGTATATTCGGAATAGCATACTTTAGTCCAGTTTGGTTAGACTGATTTCTGTAGGATGTTCTTTATTCTGTTCTTTGTGATTTACTGCGCAATTTTGTGAACACATTTCAGTCTGTTTTAATCAACCCAGCTAACTTCCTCTGGGCAATTTTCGCTGAACAAATAATGAAAAAAAATTGCAATGTTATGCTCTGGGTTTGCTGCATAAGGATGTGTTGAGTAGTCTGGCCTAGTCGATAGCACTAACCAATCGATGTTTATTTTGCTGAGTTCTCTTGTCTTTGTACACTGTGAGTACTGAATTGAAATAGTTGTTTAGCGTCTTGTGCTTCCATACATCAATGGCTTCTTTGATCAGTAAGGGTCCATATTTACTCCCCAACTATTCTTTTGCCATTAATACAATTGTCTATTGTCCTTGGATTCTCCTTAAACTTATTTGCCAAAGCCATTTCATGTTCTCTTTTTGCATTCCTGATTTATATCCAAAGTGTATTCCTTCAGCCCTCAATGCTCCTCAAGGGATTAATTTGATCCATAGGGCTGTACCGGAAATGTGCCCCATTTTTCTTGACCAGAGCCTCAATAGTCAGCCTGTGTTTCCTTAATCTATCAGCATTGCCCTGAACACTAAAAAATCCATGCTGGCCCTGAACGATCATTTTATCTCACTTTTAAAATATGCCCACACACCAGATCTCCCTTTAAAGCAAATAACCTCCCAAACCAACTTTTGAAAGTTCACCTCAAATACTGTCCAGACCGTTCGTGTCCCATTTTATACCTCTAACTTGTGTACCAGCCCTGTCCTTTTCCAACTCCATTTTCAAACGAATAGAATTGTGGACCTTTGCCAAAATGCTCCCCTAAGAGCAATCAGTCCATTGCCCTACCTTGCTATCAAGGTTTGGTCAGGTTTTACACTTTCTCCGGTAGGGCCATCGTTTGAGAAAAGTTTCTTGAACACACTTGACAAATTCTTCATATCTAAGTAACAGTCCTAGTCTCGCTTTCAAAAGCTAAAGTCAACACCCATTACAACGTTATTATTCTTACAGATAGCTGGGATCTAACTATTTGTTCCTCAGTTTCCCAATGCTGATTAGGGGCCTGCAGTGCAATCGTAAGAAAGTGATGACACATCATAACTGGTCTGTTCCACTAATATAGCTTCACTAGGCCGACCCGGAAGAATATCGTCTCTCAGTATTGCTATGATATTTCTCCCAATGAGAAACAATAGCATTAGAGAATTAATTCTCTCTTGCCCACAGTTATATTATTCCTATAGCATTTGTTCCTTGGAAGAATGAGCGGTCAGTGCTGCCATTTCCTCAGCTGTGTTTCTGCAATTCCCATCATATCCTAGTCCCATGTTCCCACCTGTGTACTGAAGTTATATGCCTTACCATTCAGGCTCCTTGAATTGAAATAAATGCACTTGAATTCATCAGTTTTTCCTCATTGCCTGCTATCTTCTTTCCTGCCTTTTCGGTTGAAATTGTTTTTTTTTTCTCTCCTTCTGTACTGATCTAAAACTTCTTTCTGACATTACAACTATTTAACGACCGACAATCTGCCAGACTAGTTTAAATCCTCTCGAGCAACTGCAGCAATTATGTCGACTAGGACATGGGTCCATGCGCCCCAGTTCAGTTACCATCTCCACCCTGTCTATTTGTGCTGACGCTGTCAGGGTTCTGTGCACTTGTCCACTGAGTTTCTTTGTTCCTCAGTAATCCGAAAGAACGAAAAGTTCCTTACAAATATCCTTTGCGTATCATACGGCTGACAGGGTATGCCTTCTAATATGTATAAACACCTTCAGTCACATCTACCGTCCATATATGAGTTTGTTCTTTGAACTACACAACCCAAATTATCTCTGTACTCTGCTCCATTCACCTAAATCACTCCCAAACTACCAATCTTATGCTCAGAAACTGTTCCACCTCTCACAACCTTCCCACCTCTCCGAACCTTCCTATCTCCCGGAATTTCTGTAGGCCCTACATCTCTCCCCATTTCTGTAGTCTCCTGTGATTCTACGGTCCTCGCTCCCTGTTAAAGAACATCCAAAACCCTGGAACGCTTCCAATCTCGGTCATCTGCGCCAAGTCAAACCACTACGATCTCTGTAAACCCTGATACTTCAAACAACACTTCCTACTGGTGTCTCTGCCTTCAGACCCCGTACTCTCCAGCTTGCCAAAATCTCTTCTTGTCATTACAGTTCCATATTTTCAACACAGATCAGTGTAGAATAGTAGAGGCACATCAGTCCTTGATGTTGTATTGACCGCAGTACTAACCCTGCAAGAACACAGAAGAACCCTTTCTGTGTTAATAAAAATACCTCGATTTCTAAATTCTAATCAGTTCAAATTCAATCTTCTCAACTTCCTCTCATCAATATCCCTCCATTGTGAGGATAGATCTGATGAATCTTGTATGGGCTGCCTTTATTGAAGAACTTTGGTGCCTCCAGCTGGGGGCCAAACCTGTTCGCAGTGTTTTCAGTGTGGACTGAAAGGAACGGCCACAGTTGTTGCAAACCTTCCCTATTTTCATTCTCCATTCTGTCTGAAATCAATGCTGGCGTTCCATGTGCCATCTCTATGACCTGTTGACCTTGTGTGACACCTTTCTGCGATTTATACACAAGGAATCCCAGGTTACTGTATAGCGCAGGTTTCTGCAGTCGGTCTAAAACCAAGAGGTGACAATAATAATCAGGAACGTGCTGGAATCTATGATGAACAATATGCCAGAAATGGTGACTGCACAATAGAAACAAAACTGGAATAAGCCCAGTCCATACTACCAACTGATTTGGATTAGAATTAGGCCATTCAGAACATCGAGTCTGCTCCACCATTCGATTATGGCTGAATTGTATCTCAACCCTACGCTCTGTAACCCCAACCCACTCCCTGTAACCCTTTATCCTATTACTCCTCAAGAACCTATCAGTCTCTGAGTTAAATGCTCTGAATTACTTAGCCTCCACAACTTTATGGTAGTGAGTTCCACAGATTCATCACCCTCTGGCGGAATAAATTCATCCACATCTCTAAAGTGAAGCGCCGTTCTTTCACTCTAAAATTGTGTACTTAAGCCCTAGTCTCTTCGAATCGTGGAAATGTCTTCCCCTCGCCTACCCTATGTAGGCATCCCAGTACTCTATAAGTTTGAATGAAATTCCGGCCCCTCCTCCTAGACCTCTTCGAATAGAGACCCCTAGCCTTCAACTGCTCCGCCTTTGTCAAGCATTTCATCCCTGGGATCTTCTTTGGAAGACATTGTCCTGGGGAGTAGCTGGAGGATTACACGTACCTGGGAGTCAGAGACGATGATACTATGGAGGTATAGAGTGTAGGGAGAAACAGAGGATTACACCTCCCGGGAAGTTACAGAGTCACTGACCCGGTGAGAGATCAGAGTGGAGTGGGAGCTGGAAGGTGACATATGTCCGGTAGTCACAGAAACTGTGACCCTGTGATGGAGGAGAGGGGACGTCGAGGATTACACTTACCTGCAAGTAACAGAGACGCCTTTTTTCTGCTACTGGGAGCTACCTGCAGTGAGTTTAAAGAAGTGCAAGAGATATCACAGAATAAGTTAAATGTTCACTGGTGCACAATACACTGGGATTAGCGACTGTCTCTAATTTTCTACAAGTTAGCAAATTATTGGTCCACGTCTGAAAAAAAGGTTTAACCTCAGAACTAAGAGGAATACGTGAAAGTCTGAGCCAATGTTATAAATTAATAATCATCCACAGTTGGACATGACACTAACGATATTTCTCTGATGTTAAGTTTTTACGAAGTAATTAAGTAAGTAAGAAAACGTACATGGCAGTTTAAGACATGACAGCACATATTTGTCAGGTGGAAAATGTGTCTGGTATATTTGGAAATAATAGCCCCTGCTGATGTTCTGAACGAACATTGGGTCTTGGAGCTCAGACTTTGTGGGATAACTGTGATGCTGAGAATTAGTGGATAGCTTATTTTGCGAAAAATTGGAGCCAACGTTTCGCTCTACCAGAATCTTCTTTGGGCACCTAAGAGTGAGTGTGTTTTGTGCAATCGATTAGAACATTTTATTCTCTCATGAGATCATTGCCCATTATGGCGCACACAGCATTTTGGAATATGTACAATCTCACGTTTATTTCTACAAGGGTATTTTCGCTCAGGTAAGCTGGTTTTCTCTCTCCTCCTACCAGGTTAAGTGATTGTGTGGGTTAAAGTTACCTTTGGGAAAGATAAAACCACTCTAGTGCCTACTAGCATTTCACATTTCCTCCCTTCTATTTTGCAGGCACATAACTTATCCCCTCTCCCTTACCCTCACGAATGGCGTTAGCTTATTTGCATCTCTGCTGACCGCGGGAATCCCGCGGTTCTGTGGTGTTCCGGGCGGTGTTTGGGGTTCCCAGCACCCTGATTCTATGTGTCCTATTCTGTTGTAGTGGCTACAGTATTTTACGTTGTTCCGTGTTCTATTCCCTGCTCTTGGGACAGGACATTCTGTAGCAAAGTGCCCATTTCGGCCACAGTTGTAACATGATAGTTACATTCTACACTCGCCTCCATTCCAGTAAGATGTTTCGTGAGGTCTTGCATTTATTGCAGGAGCTGCTGCCTCCTCGCCACCCCACTCAACTAGATAATGATAATCCTGGGACATTATTAGTCCCACTTTCAGTTTAGCATGGTGGGTGCTAGAGAGACCGTTTGTCAAAGTTTGGATGAATGTCCGGGACCTCTGATTTGGGTTTGCTTGCCCTGAGCATTACTGATAGATACTAAGTAATTATTCCCCATACTCAGAGGCTCCATTGCCTTTCAGTTGCTTAGTGGTCCTGATCTTGCCCCAGTTCGTGGGAGCATTTCTCGGCACACTCTGATTTTCCACTTTAAAACTGGCCAATGGGGCCTGCTGGACATCTATTTCGGCTGCAAGGACGACAGCATGTGTCCATCATCTTCCCCTAAAGTCTCGGGCGTCTGTAGCATCGGGTCCGCCAGTTACTGTCTTCTATTGTCCGCTGGGCAAGCTGCCCAGACAAGCTGGTGAATGTCTCTCAGGTGTAGTTGAAGCACTTCCCATACACTTTCCAGCTCGTTCCATAGCTTGGTTTTCTGCTTCTGGGCTGTGATTTTCCTCGGGAGGCCATAATTTGCTACCTCTCCCCTGGGGCGAAGGCTTTATAATTCACACTGGGTCCTAAGTCTGTTCCTCCTCTAGTAACCTGCGCCAAGTTACACTCTTGGACGGTTTATGAAACAGAGGGAGATGTTGGTTTCAGCTTGACAGCCTCTGTCAACCTCTGCCTGTCCGTCTGTCTTGTATTTCTCTATAAGCGAACCTACAGCTGCCCCTTTAAAACGTTGATCTGCCCTTTAGCAGATTGTGTATCCCAAGAATCTTCCTGTTAATCACAGTGTCGGGAGAGAACACTCATTGCACAAGGGAATACCGGAGCCCCGGGGAAAGAAAAACACCAACACAGCGGTTAGCTGCAATTCTTCTCTCAACCCGAAACATCTGTAAAGATACTTCTTAACATTTTGTAATAATAGGTCAGTGATAAGTCTCTATAACATTGTTTGTTTATTGTAAACACTGACGATTCCTCGATCGCTTCAATGCGGTCATTGCCAATTCCAGCGTGTGTCCGTGTGCCTAGTGTCACTCTTCTCCATGTAATCTCTCAATTAATTGTAATTATTGGTGTTGGAGTGGCTAGCAGAGGCCATTAGTCAGTATGTCCACATAACCGATCCAGAAGTGGGATCGAGGATACACAAGATTGCAGTTCACACAGATGATTTCCTTCTGTTTTTACCGGATCTCACGACGTTCTTTATCACATTTGATCCAACGTATTAAGCATTTTGAGGCTACTTCAGGAAACTATGTCAAGTTTCCAAAATCGGAGGCGAAGCCTTTGGGGACCGCAAAGACGTGCCATGTTTTTAAGAGGTGGCTCTAGGATCCCCTTTAATTGGTCACGGGCGGGTTTCTGATAATTAGGGATCTTTATTTCCCTCATGCTTGATCGGCTATTTCAGAATAATTTTGCTGACCTGCTCGACAATATTAGTCCGAATCTTCAGAAGTGGGAGGTTCTTCCAACTTCTTGCTTGGGCCAAATAGCACTTTTTGAGATTAATGCCATCCCTCGTTTGCTTTATCTCATGTTTATGCTCCCTGTAATGTTTCCCAGGTCAACGTTGCGGTATCTTGTGGGTTAATTTAGTTCCTTCTTCTGGGGTCCGGGGCGGCCCCTCATCAAACAATCTATATTGCAGTTGCCTCAAAGATGGGGAGCAGTTGATTTCCCAAGAATCAGGAGGCATCATTTGAATTTCATGCTATTATTTGTGTGCGTTTGGGCAGGTAAGTATCCAGGCCCAATATGGCTGGGTATTGACGCCTCCCAGGCACGTGCCTTCTCATTAACCTCATGGATAAGATGAAGACAGTTATGGACCACTGGTGGGATACCAATGTTGTTACTACGGTCAAGGCATGGAGTGCAATGCGTCAGAGCGACGGTTGCTTATCCAAAACGTCGCCACTCTCTTCCATAGTTGGTATGCCAGGGTTCAGAACAGGGATAATGGACTCAGGGTTCAAATTTAGAGCAACGAGAAGCGTTTCTAGTTTGGAAGACTTGTTTGAGGAGGAGGTTATTATGCCTTTTGAGCAACTGAGCCACAAATATTGGCTGCCCAGCAGAGATCTGTTCTGTTTCCTTCAACTTAGAGATTTCATTTAGAAAACATTTTTTCTTCTCATGTCGCACGGTGGCACAATGGTTAGCACTGCTGCCTCACAGCGCCAGAGACTCTGGTTCAATTCCCGCCTCGGGCAAATGTCTGTGTGGCGTTTGAATATTCTCCCCGTAACTGCGTGGATGTCCTCTGGGTGATCCGCCTTCCTCCCACAGTCCAAAGACGTATCACTTAGGTGAATTGGCCATGATAAATTTCCTGTAGTTTTAGGTGAAGAGGTAAAAGTAGGGTAATGAGTTTGGGTGGGTTGTTCTTCGGAGAGTCGGTGTGGACTAGTTGGGTCTAAGGGCCTGTTTCCACAGTGAGGACTGCAGATGCTGGAGATCAGAGCTGAAAAATGTGTTGCTAGAACAGCGCAGCAGGTCAGGAATGATCCAAGGAGCAGGAGAATCGACGTTTCGCGCATAAGCCCTTCTACAGGAAAGAGGAAGGTTTGCCAAGCAGGCTAAGATAAAGGGTAGGGAGGAGGGACATGAGGGAGGAGCGTTGGGAATACAATAGGTGGAAGGAGGTTAAGGTGAGGGTGATAGGCCGGAGAGGGAGAGGGAGAGGGGGTGGGGGTGGAGGGGTCGGGAAGGAGATTGCAGGTCGAGAAGGCGGTACTGAGTCTGAGGGTTGGGACTGAGATAAGGTAGGGGGAGAAGAAATGAGGAAGCTGGAGAAACCTGCATTCATCCCTTGTGATTGCAGGGTTCTGAGGCGTAAGATGAGGCACTCTTCCTCCAGGCGTCGTGTTGCCATGGTCTGGCGATGGAGGAGGCCAATGATCTGCATGTCCTTGGTGGAGTGGGTGGGGAAGTGAAAGTATTCAGCCAAGGGACAGTTGGGTTGGTTGGTGTGGGTGTTCCAGAGGTGTTCTCTGAAACGTTCCGCAAGTCGGCAGCCTGTCCTGCCAAAGTAGAGGAGGCCACATTGGGTACAGCGGATGCAGTAAATGATGTGTGTGGAGGTGCAGGTGCAGGTGAATTTGTGATGGATATGGAAGGATCCCTTGAGGCCTTGTAGGGAAGTGAGGGGGGAGGTGTGGGCGCAATTTTTGCATTTCTTGTGGTTGCAGGGGAAGGTGCCGGGAGTGGAGGTTGGGTTGGTGGGGGATGTGGACCTGACGAGGGAGTCGCGGAGGGAGTGGTCTTTCTGGAACGCTGATAGGAGAGGGAAGAGAACTATATTCTTGGTGGTAGAGTCTGCTTGGAGTTAGCGGAAATGACGATGTAACTGGAGGTTAGTGGGTTGGTAGGTAAGGACCAATGGGGTTCTTTCCTGGTGGCGATTGGAGGGGCGGGGTTCTAGGGCGGAGGTGCAGGAAGTGAAGGAGGTGCGGTGGAGAGCATCGTCAACCACGTCTGAGGGGAAATTGCGGTCTTTGAAGAAGGAGGCCATGTGGGTTATTCGGTATTGGAATTGGTCCTCCACGGAGCAGATGCAGTGGAGGCGAAGGAATTGGGAATATGGGATGGCTTTTTTTTTACAAGCGGCAGAGTGGGAGGAGGTGTAATCTAGGTAGTTGTGGGAATCGGTCGGTTCATAGTAATTGTCTGTGTTGAGTCGGTCGCCGGAGATAGAAATGGAGAGGTCTAGGAAGGGGATGGAGGAGTCTGACACGGTCCAGGTAAATTTAAGGTCGGGGTGGAAGGTGTTAGTAAAGTGGATGAACTGGTCAACCTCCTCGTGGGAGCACGAGGTACCCCGATACAGTCATCGATGTAGCGGAGGAAAAGGTGGGGGCTGGTGCCCGTGTAGCTGTGGAAGCTGGACAGTTCCACATATGCGACGAAGAGGCAGGCATAGCTTGGGCCCATGCGAGTGCACATGGCTACTCCTTTGGTTTGGACGAAGTGGGAGGATTGGAACGAGAAGTTGTTGCGAGTAAAGACCAGTTCAGTCTGTCGAAGGAGCGTGTCAGTGGAAGGGTACTGGTTGGGTCGGCGGACAAGGATGAAGCAGAGGACTTTGTGGCCTTTGTGATGGGGCTTGGAAGTGGAGAGGGACTGGATGTCCATGGTGAAGATAAGGCTTTGGGGGCCGGGGAAGCGAAAATCATGGAGGAGATGGAGGGTGTGGGTGGTGTCCCGAATGTAGGTGGGGAGTTCTTGGACTAAGGAGGACAGGACCATGTCGAAGTATGCAGAGATGAGTTTGGTGGGGCAAGAGCATTCTGAGGCAATGGGTTGGCCAGGACAGTCAGGTTTGTGGATTTTGGGCAGGAGGTAGAAACGGGCGGTGCGGGGTTGTGGGACTATAAGGTTGGAGGCGGTGGATGGGAGATCCCCTGAGGTGATGAGGTTATGGATGATCTGGGAGATGATGGTTTGGTGGTGGGAGGTGGGGTCATAATCAAGGGGGCAGTAGCAGTCCCTACCTTTTATCTTAGCCTGCTTGGCACACCTTCTTCATTCCTGAAGAAGGGCTTATTCCCGAAACGTCGATTCTCCTGCTCCTTGGACGCTGCCTGTCCTGCTGTGCTTTTCCAGCAATACATTTTTCTGCTGTAAGTAATCTAATCGAATCTAATCAATACTACACTCCTCACTTAGCCCAAAAAGTCCAACACAGGCAGCTTGTTTCTACGTGCCACAAGCAGCCTTTTGCTTATTGCCCTCTGTCACCTGTTGGGTGTAAAGGCCTGGCCAGATATTAAACCGAGAGTGAGGTTAGGGAGCAAGAGCTAGAAGTTATGATATTTTCTAAAACATGGGATTTCGTGTTGGAGAGCATACAAAAGATCAGCATTTGTAATATGACATGCACTATGTAGTTACAAATTGTGCTCACGGTTCATTTGACACTGGATCACGTGGCGAAATTTTAAAAAGGGGCACTTCCAATGTGCCCCAAATGTAGAATAAGTCTAGGTACTCTTATCCATTGTTACGGGACATGCCACAAACTCTGTGTTTATTGGAAAACTGTGGTGGGAGTGATCAGGGGGATATTGAGGATCGAAGTTAAAGTAGACCCAATATATCTCCTATTAAGTCCACCGAATTTATCATCTTTAGACAGACATGGGAGGAAACTATTTAATATTCTTATTTAATGCGCATGGAAGAATATACTGATGTTGTTGGGATGGCGGCATTACTTACGGAGCACATTCCCTTGGATTTCTTCACAAATATAGTGCAACACACAACAGACTTTTTTTCAGGCATAGCAAGACTTTTAGAGTTATTTGGACACAGGTCTGTTTGCTTCTTAACTGTGACGTTCGTTTAACCAGGAAGGATAGGTTTGTACAGAGGGTTTCCTGAGTTAAGACGTGTATATATGCAACATTCTCGTTTTATCGGGGTTGACTTGTACTGAACATTGTTATTTTGTGATCGTGTGTGTTCTTTAGCCGTTTTTTTCTTTTTGTTTTACGAGTCACTTAGTTATTTTGCACAGTGCTTTATTTTATTTGTATTATTGGGTAGGTTAGTCGTCAGTATACAGTAGTTGTATTGTAATTTGAGTTATTTTACACCGTTATTTG
Source organism: Hemiscyllium ocellatum (assembly GCF_020745735.1). Taxonomy (NCBI): domain Eukaryota; kingdom Metazoa; phylum Chordata; class Chondrichthyes; order Orectolobiformes; family Hemiscylliidae; genus Hemiscyllium; species Hemiscyllium ocellatum. The sequence goes on from NC_083441.1 coordinate 2,511,339, forward strand.
TTATATTATCAATAACTTTATGTTTTTGCAAAGTCAGAAAAAGACTTTTGCGAATAAATATATTTACCAAAAAAGGAATAACATACAGGGATGCATTCACTCTCCTTCTCTGTATATGCCTTTTGATATAATTGTTTTAAATTCTCATCTTTCTGCTGTAAATCAATCAGATTAGCAGAGGTAAAGATGTTTGTAAGTTTACCTAGTTGCTACTGTTCTTTCCCACGTACCGGATAAGAAACTGACCCTGATAAATCTATGCCAACCTCCTTATCTGTGTTTTGGATCTCTCCTGCTTCAACTTGTGCCTCTGCGATCTTGTAGTCACACAGTCAGCGAAATTTCTTGGATAAACAGGTTTCATGTTTTGAATTGCCTGCGTCTCCATTGGGTTTTCAAATAGAGCGGGAAATGGGCCTACTGGTGAATCAGACATATCAATTACAAGATCAAATAATGTTCCTGGAGCGGAGAGTTAGTACAGTACTCCCACTACAAATTTTTCACTGTTCTCTGGACTCTACTCACTAACCTTACATAATCGAACACTTTTTTCTCACCAGAATTCCTGTTACCAGTACTTTTTTTTCCCTCAGGAATACATAGCTCCTCATTGCTCAACATTGAAGTGTGAAACGATATTGTGTCCCTTAATATTCTGATTCATTACCTTTAACTGGCCTATGTGAATAAACTTTACCTTTGCATGTACATTTTTTCAACAGATTTGGACATCCTCCTTAATCAAACTCTGATCATCTTTTACACTCTGACGCAGTTGTCTAACTTCTTTTGTGCTTTTTTAAAAAGTAGTCCAACATGACTCCCAGAATGCGCTGGTTTTCCTATATTTGGCTCTCTCCTCGCCTGAAAACAATTTGAACTAGCGTGGCACACTTTATTACGATGAAAAGACTGGAGCATTCCGACCTCTTTGTCACCTTAAAGGATTTCTTGTTTAGCCAAAGGTAAGTTATCCTGGTGATCTTCCCTGACATTGACCATGTCCTCTCCTGGTGAGGATTGCGTTTTGCCCAAATTTCTATCCTTCATTAACAGAAATTGCTTCTGGAAGGCAAGACGTGTTTTATGGACCAGCTCATAATCATAAGCCACCTTGGCCGCTCACCTTACAATTTTAACTCTCTACTCTTCCACATGAGTTGGCACTACTTCCTCGCAAATGTTATCTTCAGCCTTTATCCCCAGCCTATTAAGCTGAGCTTCGTTTTAAGTATCGGTTTCTGAGGTGGAAATACTCTTTCTTTTCCATCTCTTCCATTTTTAATCGTAACTTCAACTGTTTCATTTCTGCTGTCCTTTCTTTATCTCTCTACACTAACTCAAGCTGTTTTTTTTGCTTTTGAATCCTTGCCATCTCTTTACATTCTGATGGTTTCTCCAGAAAGTTTAAATGCTGAGCTACCACGATAATTATCTCTCCTTTCCTTACAGAAGCAGGCAGGTCCAGTTCGAAGTTGGTCTTTTAAATCCTGAGGTTTGATCTTATTCACGTTTTTGAAAAACCTCCAAAGTCACCCAATCCACTTCCATAAGGGTTTTGGCGACTGGAAGAGCCTTAAAATTCCATTTCTATCTCATGATTTGACTACCCAACTAAGCCAACACCCAAAATAAGTACACTAGCACCTGTCACTCGCTGTTTAAAATCCCGAAAGAACCCCAACTCTGTTATGGACGAGATCAGTCAATTTATAACATTCTTAAGCAGGAGTCCCAGACTATAACTTTGCAATATGTTTCGATAAGTGTGCAGTGACAAGTACGTGGAGTAAGTCAGCTAGGTTAACGATCAGGTTTTCAAAAACAGACAGAAATTTCTTCAAAAAATTACACACTGAAACATAAATATCAGAATAAAGAACCCTCCACAGAACTCGTTCTCTCCAAAGTAGATTTATTTATGCTGTCCCGAAAATACACAACAGTCCCAATAAGCAAACATTTCGATAAAGAAATGGAACAAATGCTTCCGGTTTGAAGTTGGAAGTTTGAAGAAAGAGTTTCGAAGCCTGTTTCCACACAGCTGAACTCCTAACTAGTTCTGAAGCGGACTGCTTAGCCAGAGAGCTGACTGCCCTGCTTTTGTTATACAGGTCACTTCTAAAATCTGATCACTTTGATGCAACGTCTCATCTGTTTACATGTAAACACAAGGTCTCTCACACTCTTTTGTCATCTATATACCCAAATCGCCATCTCGGAGATGAAGAGTTTTATGAACACTAAGAAAATAAATTGAGGACGCCGTATCCTTGCGAAAAAGTACGTGTTAGCAAAAAGGGATCAGTTTTGTGACAATTAGACCACTATTGGAATACTATCTGCAATACTGATCTCCCTGCCATTAGAAAGATTCTGTGGAAATTGAAAGCGTTCGGAAAAGATTGCCAAAGATGTCAGGAATGGGGGATTTGAGCTTTTGGGAGAAGATGGGGCCGTTTTCCCAGGAACATGGGAGGCCGAGAACATATGACAGTGTTTGAAAAAATGAGGGGCATGAATAGGGTAAACACACAAGGTATCTTCCTCAAGGTGGGTGAGGCCCAAACTCCAGGGCATAGGGGAAGATTTAAACGGGAGCAAAGTGGCAACTTGTTTACATAAAGTGTGGTGCAGGTATGGAATCTACAGCCAGGTGAAGTGGTAGAGTCTGACTGAAATAAATGTAAAAGCCATAATTTCACTTGGGTGTGGAAGTTTCTTTTTTGCTGGTCTGCCTCTTTGCAGCACTTTTTCAAAGTAGTAGGGCAGGAAGCTGGATGAAAACACCAAGCCAGTCAGTATCAAGCGGTGTAGCCGTCGATGTTCTGGGTGTAACCCCTCTTCAGGATTGAAGGTCGACTGCTACACCTTCTAATGCTGCCTGGCTTGCCGTGTCCCTCCAGTTCCTGCCTGTCTGCTTTGGATTCCAGCATCTGCAGTTTTTCTTTTGTCTGCAGCCATGATTCAGTCAGAAATGGTGCTGCTCTCCCCTTGGCTAGGCCTGTTGTTTCGAGTGGCCTTAGATATGAGCTTAGCTACCACAAAACTCTTTATCGGTAGATGCTTGCTAATCAGCTTGCAAGTGTAGTGTGCATGGACTCAAGGTCTGAGAAAGGATAGCTCATTAATATACAGTGAATCTGAATATTTTTTTGGTTTCAAGAAATGCATGCATATTTCTAACCTGAGTCGGCAGTCCGATCACAAGTTAGGGAGATGCATTGTGACAAGACGGGACAGGAAGAACTGCTGCCATCGGGTTAGTATAATTTTAAGGGTCTAGATTAAAGTGGTGCTGGAAAAGCACAGCAGGTCAGGGACATTTCGGGTAAAAGCCCTTCGTCATTAATAGAGGAAGGGCTTCTGCAGAGAGATAAATGAGAGGGGAGTGGGGATAAGGAGAAAGTAGCATGGGGTACATGAGGTGAGGGAGTCTGTTTCAGGACATGGTTGAAGAGGAGATGACCTGCGGTTGCAGTGAAAGACTCACTGGATTCTTATAGAGAGTGGAGGAAAACTCCTTACATTTTTAAGGCGACCTTAAGGGAATGACAATGTAACTTGTTCAGCTTGTCTTTGTGTTTTCTCTTGTTCATTTCTCCACAGATCCACGATTCTTGCTTTGGAACTGAGGAAGTGACGATGGGGTAAATGACTTCTAAATGTAAGATGCATGGCCCGGCTCCAGCAAACCATGATCCGCTGAGAAAGACCACCCCTGTCCATTTGTCCCCTCGGAGAAGATACAGAAGCACCGTGATAAATATGTTCGATGCAAAAGAGAGGTAGTAAACCCCCTGGTGCTGCTATGGTCACCCGCCAACATGACAGGAGGCAGTAGCTAAGTTTTTCCTTTCATTTCCAACCTGAATTGGTGATCCAACAGAAACTGGCCTTATGGAGGCTCCTTTAAATTGTATGCGATTGATTACTGAAGAATAAACATTGCGGTTGGTTACAGCGATCCCTATTGGTAAACTGATTACATGTTGCGTTGTTTAGATAAATTTAAAAAAGTTGCAAAAGACCATCAGCCACCTAAATATAAAGATCGCCGTCAGCCGCCCAACAGCTTTTCATCTGGTGCATCCCCAGATTCTGTTCCATCCACCTTATACCCTTCATTGCCGTAAAGCTTCTTGCCCTTACTCAGACCCAGACCCTCTTACAGATGAAATTGTTGCCTTTTGTCGCCACTCATCTTCACCAACTTCTACTAACATGCAACAAGACATGGTGTGCTGCAACCTTGTGGCAAAAGCACAACTTTGGAAAGCCTCAAGCAGTGGCTCCACTGAGCAACAACATCCGGGTACAGACTCCACTTCAGCGCATTACAATCGCCGATCTGGGGGTCATGGTAATCAATATCAACTTCCCCGACTATTGGTTGGCAACACGCCTCTCGACAAGCCTTGGACTCATCCTGATTGCAACATGCTCCAAGACGCCATGATCCAATCAAGCATGTGACACCATTTAACAATTGGCAAAAGCAAATCTGCCGTATTTGCAATTGCTTGCCACAGGACGTCCATACTTAAATGCATCTCGTGTACAGGACCTATTGTGCAGCTATAAAAGACTCCCGTGCATTCCACAGGCGCCTTGGACGGATCGAGATGCATGAACAAATTGGCTTGGGGCTGCCGTGAAGCCTAACAGTGCGGCAGCAGCACAGCAACAGGTGGACTTTGCGGAAGTTACATGCTGTCGACAGAAGTCTAATGAGCCTTTACTAGATTTCTATGCCTGCGTTTCAGATGATTAGGAGTAGACTGCCCGCATTTTTTTGTCTCTGAGAATAATCGTATTGCTGTATAGACCTTTGCAAATTGTATGCAACCCCGCGACGTCCAGACTACCAAATCCTATAACCTCAACTGGCAGCAAATGCAATGTGATCCTCGTCTCACTGCCCTTACCAATATGGATTGACAGAGGAATAGAGGCAAGAGAGGCATGCCCCGATTAACATATACATAGAATCACGGACAAAGCCCGAGACAGACATAACAAGATAGTGATTAAGACAGAGACCGATACAGAGCATGTGGGAAATTATGCCACAGGCCTGAGAATGCTGGTCCAGTCCCCTCAACACGTGTTGCAGCAATAACACCAAGTTCCACGACATCAGCATCCTCAACAGTCTGCATTCACATTCCACATCTCACTTAATGTTTAGGGGCGCTGCATGAAGAAGGTTTTCCAGGCCTTCACGATACGGCTGTCCCACCCCCATTGGAAAACCCGTGATGGACGTTGAGACGCCAGCTTGTGCTTTTCAAATTTGGTGGACTGCAGAACCACACAGTCATCTTTAACTCCCTCAGTGACCCTTCCTCTCAGCTCCTACACATTTTCCACTGTGAGTGTCTTTGGAGGACACATGGTTGAACCTCTTTCCAACCGCATTTCCTGTTGTTTTTGGACTATTGGCGGTTCCTCTTCCTGTCTGGTGGCCATTCGCGGCCTCCAGACTCTATGCAAACTGAACGGTTCGATTCACTGCTCTCCATAGACCCTCTCCTTGGAACTTTCTGACTGTAATGACCTCTTTTGAAGACCGTTCTGGCTACCATTCCAACTTTATCCTCTCCTACTCCTTCCTTTTACGCATGGACCTCCCTGGGCAACCCTGTCTTACCGCCTCCCTCCTGCATTTCTTGCGTGCCTTTCCGTTTCCCACGAACACTTTCCTCCACTGGATTATTCAGTCACTTTCTGTCCAAGCTACCTCAGCTTACCTTTCAAACCCGACCCTCCTTGTCCCGCTATTGCAGACCCGTTTCTCAATGTGCCATCTACACTGACATTGACTAGCCTGTGTTGTGGTGGTAAGGAAGGATTAGCTGCGGATGATCCGTTCGCTGGCAATCAAAGACCGCGTTTCCATTATAACCCTGTCTCATTACATCGTGGTTTAACCATAGTTACAGACCCATGGCACCCAAAGTTTTTTTATAGCCCACGGTGCACAGACTCTGCGGCCTGTCAAAGGAATTTGATTCCCTGTACCCTGTGGATTCCAAATCCATGCAGGTTGGCCACTTAGGATAGGGATAGTGAGTGCTGTTTTCCCTCATTCGAGGATACAACTTTTATCTTACAGAGGCTGCCCGTTCCCCTTCTATGAAGTCCGTACTTGCTCAACCATGTGCCAAAATCATTATGGGACGAACACACCAATGATGCAGTCCTAGTTTTATCGGCTCTGCCTCATATCGTTTTCCGTGACAAATGTGGCTACCCTACCAGCTGTCAAAGAAGCGTTAAACTAGTATTTGTTTCTCTTCTCTCGCAAAACATCCTGCTGTTTGTCACAAGCCCCTGAATCATTCCTATCCTCCATATTCGTCAGCCTGGAAAATCTTGACAGTGGAACTTTGTGCAGGACTGGAGGGTATTGAATGGCATTGCTGTCCCCTGCTCCACAGTGGTGCCAGACACCAATGCGATCAGTACTAACCTTCCTGCAACTGGCTCTTTTTTCCACCATTGATCTCTGCTTGGCCTTTTTCACAATTATATTGCCAGCCAACGCCAGTAATTTTTTTATACTTTTACTTATAGCGGCCACCAATATACTTGGACAGAGCTTCCCCAAGGGTACAAGGAAAACCCACCGTATGTGCAGTTTGAAGGACTGCCACCTGTCATGTCAAAGCACCCTGGTTCGGTATGCCAATGATTTATCCGTGGCCTCCGATTCACCTGATGCCTGCACGTATGACACTGTTGCATTGTTGAGCTATCCGGCTCAGGATGAACATAAGGCCTCCGTTGAAAAGATGCAGCACTGAGAAAAGACAGTACAATGTTTGGGCGACAAACTTTCGCACCGTCTCAGATGACTGTCTCAGGATCTTTTCACAGCCAGTATTAAGCTCTCTCCTCCCACTACAAGAACTAAGCTTTTGTCCTTATTGAGCATGGTGAATTCCTGCAGACATTGGATACGGCACTATTGACTTAATGATGTCCCTCTCCGGCAGACATTGTAGACAACCCAGGTGAACTCGACACCTGAAATAGCGCTAGCCTTTAAGTTACTTAATAAATGCTTAATCTGGCGTCACTAATTATTCACAGTCGTTGCAGATTTATGTTCCTCAAAAAAGGGGGTTATGCATGAGGTATTCTAACAGAAATACATGGGATTCTCCTGTACAGTTCCCATTTGGTGTTAGGTGAATACCGATCTGTTTATGAACTTTGATGGCTGCCGCTGTAATGCTCGAAAAGTTCATCCCTATTGTACTTAGTAATCCGTGTACTGTTTCCGTTCCTCATCCGGTTTTTATGCTGTTTAATTCCTCAGCAATACAGCATTTTACTACGTCAACTGAACTAGCAATGAGGTCGTCCTACTTTCTCACAATTAGCTTATGCTTCAGCGCACCCCTGCTTTAAGGCCAGCCACCCTTCTCCCTGTCGTACTGGATTCGCCGGCAGGAGACCATGATGGTCAGCTTGTAGTCCAAGAGACTGCTACTCCACCCCATGATCCCTCTGAAGCTCAGTTAGAAAATCGAGAGCCACTTCTTTTCTCCTCGTTTTGGCTCTCAGATCACCAAAAGCTACCTGGCGACGCGATATGCATATCTTTTGAAACACTTGAAACCACTGCGCCAGAAGAAGGGAGTTCAGTGCAAACGTTTGCCCTTACCAGAGAGGGTATATTTGCTGCCAAAACGTCTGTTAACATTGACAAAAACTCCAGACATGTGTTTGGAGTTGTACATAATTTTCAAACCCTGAGGAACCATACAGGATGTATTACCTCTTCTGGATGTCACATGCAGCATTCCCTGCCCATTAACAACCGTTCACAAGCTATCATGCTCCCCTCTACCACAGCTATGATAAAGTGTGCTGCCATACCACTCCTGACGACGCAATCACATGAATAAATGCTTGCATTTACCAAGCAATGAGATAAGCAGCATTAACAAAAAACTGTACGGGTACGACAAGCTCCCAAATTAATGGTAGCAAAAAGATTTTAGATCAAGTAGAGGGGATACGGGCGGCACAGTAATACACCCCACAAGCAGAGAAAGACTGCTGGACACGCACAGGAGTTAATGAATCCCTTTTAGGGCTAATTGTGCACGCTGACGGAAGGTACGTTTGCTTTGGGCCTACTTGCATGCTCAAGGGATCGGCCAAGAAGGAAAATGAGGGGCGATACATTTAGTATGACAAACTTGGTGCACACCGGGCTTTAGATAACCAACATTCTACGTGGCGTGGGCACGGGTGTGGTCCTCTAGTCTTACGTTGACGATGTGGTCCTCACTTTCAACAATATCATCTGCAAGTCGAGCAGGACAGGTTCTACACGCATGGAATACCTCTGGCCAGACATGGGCAGCCTTGATGTAATCCTCTCCCAATGCGAAGGGGCGCCGTCAGGGACCTGTTAACTTTAATAGGACACGTTTGATATCGGCTGCGAACTGCGTCTCGAACACGAATGCCCTCAGAGTCTCAAACAGATACTAATGATCGACTCTTCTCCTGGTCAAGAGACTTGAAGGTGCTCGGCAGACCAGACCGTCGACAGTTGCAGTGGAATTTACCTGGTGTTTTGGGTGTTTGGTGGGGAGAGAGGCACAAACCAAGAATTGGCAAAGGGAGCGGTCCTTTTGGAAGGCAGACAGCGTTGCTGAAGGGTAGACGTTTTCGGTGGTAGGGTCTAATTGGAGTTCTCAGAAGGGTTTAATGATGATGCATTGGATATGCAGATTGGTGGGTGGTTGGTGAAGATAAAGAGGACTTTCTTTTTAGTGCGTTTGGAGGCCATTTAGAGTCGTGCAAGAGGGACTGGGGTGGTGCGGTGGAGGCTTTATGGATGACAGATCCGGGGAAGCACGCTCTTTGAAACAGGTGGGCATCCGGGATACTTGGGAAAGGAATGTCTCCTCGTCCGAGCAGATGAGGCGAAGCCGGAGGAATCCGGAGAATGGGATGGAGTCCTTGGAGGGTATTGGGTTGGTGATAGTTGAAGACCAGTTGTTAGTGAGGGTCTGTGGGTTTAGAATAAACATCCAACTGGAAACGGTCACTGGAGATGGAATGAAGAAGTCAAGCAACTCGAGAGAGGTGCATGAGATGGATGAAGTGAATTTGAGGGCTGGTTCGTTCTTGTAGATGAATTCAACGAACTTCTTCCTGTAATGATGGAAGTGTTGGACACAGCGACTCTGCAGGTACTGAGAAGGGAATGTTCGACGTCGCCGACAAAGAGGCAGGTGTGCTGGGGCACATCTGAGTGCCCAATGGCGATGTTCTGTATTTGGACGAAATGGGAAGAGTAAAAGGAAAAACTATTAAGAATGAGAACTGCTTCAGCGATGTGGAGGTGATAATTGTCCTCGGGTCAAGATGGGCCTGTTGGAGAGGAAGTCGCTGAGGGTGTGAGTGCCATCCTTGTGACATTTGAACCGTTCAATGACTGCATGTCCAACGTGAATTTAAAGCGTTGCGGGCCGAGAAACTGTAAGATTTTGCAGAGAGAGAAGTCTTGATTGGTCTCCCGGTTATGGTTGAGAGTGCCAGAACCAAGGATGAGAGGGTTGACTTGAGATAGGAGAGATGAGTTCGGTAGGGAAGGAGCATCTGAAAACATTGAGTTGATTGGGTAGTTGGGCTATGGATCTTCAGGAGCAGCTAGAAATGGTCACTGTGGTGTTCAGGGAGGATCTGATTGGAAGCAGTGAAGGGGAGATTACCGGAATGATGAAGTCACCGGCATTGGAGTGATGCTTGCCTTGTTGGCAATGTTTGGATCATGATGAAGAGGGAGTTAGGACATGGTATTGGAAAGCTGGCACTTGGCCTCTGAGACGCATAGGGTCAATCCTTCAGATTATTACTGCGGCACTTTTCTTCACAGGTTTAATGCTGAAGCGGGGATTGGTGCAGAGAGAGCGACGTGTTACATGTTTGAAAGGGGTGATTTTGGAGTGGAAGAGAGAGTTGGAGAAATCAAGGTGGCAGATTTCACGTTGGCAGCCAGTAGTTAACGCAAACACAAAGTAAACGGAAATGCACTATGTTAAAACAAGGACTGCAGGTGCTGGAAACCAGTGTCTAGATAGTCTAGCGTCCATTCCTGATGAAGGGCGTTTGCCCGAAACGTCGATTTTTGTGCTCGTCAGATACTGCCTAACCGGCTGTACTTTTCTAGCTCCACTCTAATCTAAACAAAAATGTATCTCAGCCAGTCCCGCAATGGCGGACCTGACCTCCCAGTCACTGTGCATTTCAATTCCCCTCACATTCTCTTTCCGAAATGATCATCTTCGGTTTTCTTTGTTGTCGAAGTGATCAGACAAATTGGAGCAAGAACACCCCACCTTCTGCCTGGGCAGCCTGCAATCTGGAGCATTCCACACTGAGTTTACAATTTCAAATAATCATTACTTCACTGCCCAATCACCCTTTCCAGCCCCACCTCAGTCATTCCATTCCATTTACCGAATCTTCCTTCCAGACCAGAAATGTGTTCACGCCTCACATTAGTCAACCAGGCTGGATCCTATCCTCTCTAATTCGCCACTCCGCCCCGCTCTTCACCGAAAGCCCTCCCTACCCTGCTTTAATTACAGCACCACTCACGCAATTCCCCAATCCTGAAGTAGGATTATATCCGAAGGGCTGACTTCTCTACCTCCTACTAGGCTGGCTTGCTGTGTGCTTCCAGCTTCCTGCTTGTGTATAACAAGAAATCTAGCCAGTTGTTGCAAAATACTGCATCCTCACTTTAGCATTGAATGTAATCGGAAGCGCCAGCTGCAGAACCCGAACTGAGCAATACAGCAGTTTCCCCACTGCACAGCCTGTTCCTAAGAATTTCAGTTTCGTCAAAGCAGCAATGATTGTCTGGATCTGAACTCAAAATTTATCATCTTTTGTACAACACTGAAAACTCTCTCTTGCGCGTTCACACACACACACACACACACACACACTCTCTCTCTCTCTCTCTCTCTCTGTCTCTCTCTCTCTCTCTCTCTCTCTCTCTCTCTCCGCTTGTTCCACTGCACCAGAGAGAGTGGAACAGACTATCACTGATAACCCCACATCCCCACAACCCTGTTTCGCTCCCTTTCCTATCTTGCACCGTGTTTTCTACAAGATCGTCAGTGAACCAAATAGAACCACTGATGCCAGTCCAGAAACCACAACACCCGCAAGTGCCAACACCACTGTAACCACCAAAAGCTTCACAACATTTGTGATGTTGTAACAGGCAGTGTCTCGCTGATTTATGGACACCGACTCGCAAGGGTTTGCATCATTTTTGATGTTGCAATTTTCAGACTCTGGATGCTCAAACAAAAAACTGGGCCTGATCAATAGTCAGGTCAACCAACACATGCCTTATTGTTGGGGTTACTGAGGGGGACAGGATCACTACTCCAAATGACTGGGATGAGAATATGAATAATGTGGACCATTGTGAGGGACAGAATCCCATCTCACTTCAACCAGGAAAAGACTGTGACTGTTGGGGATCATGACTAAGGTCGTCAAATTGAACTGGGTACTTTAACTGAGGATACGGAGTGGAGAAGTGGGTCTAAATAAGATATATGCAGTTGCAATTGTGCACTAAACTCCAATTGAAATTCTAACTGAGAAACATAGACATGCAAACTGTGCACAAAGCTTTGACAACGCAGAACATACTACTGTAAAAGGCAGGAACGGGATCTTCGGCCCACAATGTTGTGCCGAAAATGACACCACGTTGAACTAATCGTTTCAGCTTTCCGCGGGCCCATACGTCATTCCTTGGATATTCATGCTTACCTAATTGTCTTTGAAATGGCCACATCAGACGTGTCTCCAACACCATTCCTGCCAGCGCGGTTCACACCCTTGTTCCTCACATATCCTTTGAACCTCCCCTCTCACAAATTAAGTGCATTAACACCGAGGTTTAGGCTTCTCAACTCTGAGAAAAAAGATACTGACTGTCAACCCTATCTATGCAATTCACATTGTTTTAGTCAGGTCTCTCCTCAGCCTTCTGCAGAGGCAAAGAACTTTTTTTTTCCCAGCCTGTCTTTAGATCTCATAATCTCTAATGTGCAGACGGTATAATGATAAACCGCTTGTGCAGCCCCTCCAATTCTGCGACATTCTCCCTGTAATGTGGCAACCTGAATTGTGCACAATACTCGAAGAATGGTAGAACCAAAGTCTTCTAAGTTTCCAATATTACAGTCTGACTGTTGTACTCAATTCCCCGAAACTTATCTGATAGTATTATCATAACCAGTCATGCTGGCTGGCTTTGCCTTTGTGAATTAATCATCGCCTGCCACACTGGTTTACTACATTACACTTAACCTACCACATTAAACAACCATGGTCTTCAGCAGTAGTTCATCTGTCAGTGATGTGACTAGCTTATCAAAGTGCACTACCATAAGCTGTTACTCGAGCTCTGTAATATGATCCTGTGCATGCATTACAACACTAAGTTAACTACATACCAACCAGAGTAACTTCCATGGCAGCTCTCCACGCAGCTCTGCAGCTTATCTATGTCCCTCAATAAACTGCAACATCTTTTAGCAATATCCACAACTTCACCGACATTATTGTCATCCGCAAATTTACTAATTTATCCTTCTACGCTCACATCCTTGCCATTTATGAAAATAGAAAAAAGCAGTGGCCCCAAAACAGATCCTTGTGGTACACCACTATAACTGAACTCCATTAGCTACAACTGTATGTCTATTTTCAGGGAGACAACGTCTGAGCCAACCGCTAAATCATGAACAATCACATGCACCTACTTCTTCACAATCGTAAATAACTCAATATGGTTTGTGTGAAACGATCTAACCTTCACAAAACTGCGTTTACCGTCCCTAATCAAGTTATTCCTCTCTGGATGACTATAAATTTACGCTTACAAATTTTTCCAACACTTTGCCCAAAACCGAAGTAAGTCTCTCATGTCTATAATTACCAGAGTTGTCTCTATACCCCTTCTTGAACAAGGAGACAACATTTGCTGTCATCAAGTCTTCTGTCACTATTCCTGTAGACAATGACGACATAAAGATCAAAGCCAAAGGCTCTGAAATCTCCACCCTGGTTTCACAGAGAATCCGAGCGTAAATCCCATCCGGGATTAGTGGAGTTATGTATTTTCACACTTTCCAGAATTGCTAAAATCTCTTCCTGTTGAATGTAAATCCCGTCTAGTCTAGTAGCCTGTACATCATTATTCTCCTCAACAAAGTTGTATTTATCCAATGTGAATACTGAAGAAGTTTATTCACTTAGTGCTTCTGCTATTGTTACACGTGGTACGAGAAACCTTCAAAACCAGGATCACTGTTCACTATCAAATTGAGAAATAAAAGTGTAGTCAGGCAAACTATTTGATAAAGATGCCAGATGGAAAAAAATAACTATATCAGTTATGTCATGTGAATATGCTGAGACCTTATTATAAAAGAGAGGAAGATCTGGAGAAACAGAAATCAGGTACTACCCAGCAGAGTGACGAATCAAATCCAGATATTGTGGAATATGATGTGCCTCAAAATATCTTAAACAATGAGGAAGACTTTTACGAGTGGGATAGGTTAGTAAGCTACCTGCCTAGGCTTCAAAACAACAGGTCAACATTTTGATAAGCAGAATGTGGACATATACAGTAACAAGATGAGGAGGACCAATGCGGTTGTGCATGCGGCAGATATAGGGAATGCTGCTCCTATAAAACAACACCCCGAATGTCTTAATCCTTACAAAGCCAGACAAGTCCAGAAGAAAGTAAATGCAAGGCTTAACAAAGATATCATCGAACTGAGTCATAGGGAGTGGAGTTCTTGATCGTGTTAGTTCCCAAACCCTACGAGACTCAACAATTTTCAGTGGACTATTGGAATGTCAGCACTGTAAAAAAATTTGGTCTCATCCCCGATACCAAGAATAGAGCAATGTATAGAGAAAGTTTAACACACCCGTTACATCATAACAACTTAAAGCGTTGTTATTCGCAAGTACCTTTATCGGAGAAAGGAAAATGAATATCTGAGTTTGCAACTACAAATTGACTGTACGAATTCAAAGTGAATTTGGAATGAACAACCCACCAGCCACATTCCAGTGACTCCTGAACGCAGATGTGTCTGGGTTCACAAACGGTGCAGTATGTCTGGATGATGGAGTGATGTTTCGTGATTCTTGAACTCATCACATGGTGCAATTGGAAGAGCTATTCGAACGGTTAAGAGAAACAACACTGGTAATAAACTTAGGCAAAACAACATTTCCAGAAGCAATGGAGACGCATTTGGGTCAAAACATCGGTCGTGGAAGATTGACTACAAGCAATGCAAAGACAAAGGTCATCGACAACGTTCCCGATCAAACTTGAAGAAACAGATACTTCAATTTGTGGGACTTAGTGGTTTCTAACGGAAGTTCATTCCACACCTCAGCAGCACAGTGGCCTCATTAACAGATTTGCTGAAGACGAATACAAACTTTCGGTAAATTGAACGTTGCCAGGAGTCATTTGATAATTTACAAGCAGTATTAACCACCATTTATTGCTACACCGAACCGTTTGAAACTCTCCAGAGTTGCAATGGACGCTCAGACATAGGCGTTGGAGCTGTACTGCTAAAGGAAGGTGATGATTGAATTAAACTGCCAGTTGGTTATTTTGCAAACAAACTCAACCCCCACCACAGAAAATACTCGGCAATCGAAACGGAACTGTGGAATTTCGTTCAGCCTTACAACATTACAATATTTATGTCATGGACAATGTGAGACAACGGAGAACGTTGTGTACACGGATCACAATCGTCGTGCATTCTTGGAACGCATTAAAGAAACGAATATGAGCCAATTTCGATGGAGTCTTATGTTTCAGACTTCGAATTTAAAAATCATGCGTGTTGCACGTCGTAAGAATGCCAGAGAAAGAGTATCTATTGCCATGGACAGACTGCCCGGAAACCCTCTCTCTAAAAGGTACCTTTTCAAAAGAAACATCTTTACAGAAGAAGACCAAAGACCCAGGGAGATCGCACAGTTGACTGTTTTTATTTCTGAAAATTGATTTGCTCTAAATTGAATAAGGGCTTTATAGAATCAGTATATTGTTGTATAGTGGTAGGTGGATAACACATGTTTAAGACTATCGGAGGCTTAAAGTGTAAATAGTTGTTGTTCAGTGTTTCCTTTTGGAGGTAAAGAGTACGTTGTTCTTTTTTCATTAAATAGTGGCAATTGTCTAGTTTGCTCTCACTCATGCTTTACAGATTATGAAGTGACGTGGGCTTTTCTGTCCATTTGTTTTAATTAGCAGAAGGGTTTTGTTTCTGTAATTCAGTCTATCTTGATTCCATGGGTACATTCGCCCTTTGACGCACTGCTTTCTCCAAGTTGGGAATAACACTGCCATAAATGTTGATCACCTCTTATCCTTCTCCCAGTTGTCACTGCGCCCAGAGTGTGCTTATTCTGACAGGGAGGGAAGTCACTAAATGTTCTGAACATGTTGCCATTCCGAAGCTACAATGTTGTTTTCATCATAGAACTGTAACTTCACAGGCACTGGCTATTAACTTACCATTACCTCTCCACCTCCTTTCCCCATCTCTTTTGATTCTATTGCTGCTTTCCCCCTTCTTTATAACCACTTTTGTTTCACCCGTTTACTTTAATTGTCTTAGTTAATCCCTCTCTGTTTCTGCCGAATATTAGCATTCCAAATGTTCCTTAATTTCTGTTTTTAAGTTTCTGCTTCTCCTTCCCTCACTTTCCCCTTCTGTCCCTCCTTTTGTCTCTCATTGCCATGTCTGCTTCTAGTTTCGACTTTCTCCATGTGTTTGTCTTTCCTTAATTCTCACAGTTTGTTTACTCTCTGTGTTCTGATATTTCATTCTAACGGCTTTTGCACACTCTTGTTCTCGTCCTTGGAATTGGTGTCACTGGTTTTCCCCCTGTGTTTCCCACACTGTCTCCCTTTCCGTTTACCAATCCCATCCTTTTCAACACTGCATCTCCCTCCCTGTTTTTTCTCTGCTGTCTGCCTTCTCTCTTTAACTTCTTCATATTCTCTATTGATTTGACTTCTGCGTCTTCACTCTGCTTCTCAGCTTTTGTTTCGCTCCTTGTGTTTCTCACCATATATTTCTAACACCCCATCTTTATACCCATTTGTATCTTATCACTTCTTGTCTTTCTTTATCGCGTCCGAGTTTATTGGCCGAATTTCTCACTCTGTTTCTCCCGCTCTTTTTTCTGTCTGTCTGAATGTCCTTCTCTTTTTAGACCTATTTCATTCTTCCCTTCTGTGATGATGCTGTCTCTTTAACGATGTTACATTTTGCTTTTTTTTTATCATTTCAAGAGGTTGTAAAAACAGATATTCCTACAGTAGGGCTTGGATGGGTTTTTTATGTTGAGAAAAGTTGTAGCTCACGTTGAGTTTCCTGAATGCAGGTTTGCTCTTTGAGCTGGAAGATTCGTTTTCTGATGTTTCGTCACCAAGCTAGGTAACATCATCAGTGAGCCTCCGGTGAAGGGCTCGTGGTACGTCCAACCTGCTATTTATTTGTTTAGATTTCCTTTGGTTGGCCACGTCATTTCCCGTGGGGATGTCATTTCCTGTTTCGATTATGTCAATTTCCTGATCATTTTCTCAGAGGGAGGTAGATGGGATGATCACATCGATGATCAAACGCTGAAGAAGGATCACTCCAGTTTAACATGTATGTCCTACAGTACAGTATACGATTACAGCTATTTCTTTACACTCATACAGGAAGAAGAAAAATGTTTATGTCAAGAAAGACATGTTTTCTGCCTTAACCATAATTCGTTTCCTGGAGCAATGCTCCCCAAACAATTAAATCAGTAGTTGTTTGAGCATGCAATGATGTCTGCACTATTTGAAAACAGATTTATTTATCTCTTGTCATTTACTGAGTGTTCATTATTAGTCCTATATTTCGATTCGACATTCACAGAACCGAAATCGCAGAGGAGAATTTACCCTTTAAATATGGTCAGGTTCAGGTCCCGAGGCCAGTCCTTCATTATCTGAAATAATGTACGATCTATCGACAGGTGCGAACTATGTGTTTACCAAGAAACGTGCGATAAATACGAACTGCAAATTTTCCACACATCTCTGTACTATCTGTGCTCACTCCTGATATTTCAGGGGAAGTACAGCAAAGAAAATGACGCACAATATATACCCTCACACACACTTTCCAAATGAGAATTTGAATACTTGCTGTGAATTAATTACAAACCAGAAGACATCATACTACAGAATTACAAAACGAAGACCAAGAATTATAGAAGAAATGATGCAACCCTGACAAGCTAAATTGAATGTTTCCATACTAATTACATAAAAACTTATCCGATATCTGTCAGGAATGAGCAGAAATCTGTCCTTATGCCACCACACAAACCTGTGTCACTGCAGAATGGGCGGCACGGTGGTACAATGGTTAGCTCTTCCTCAGGCCACTGACTGTGTGGAGTTTACACATTCTCCTGGTGTCTGTGGGGGTTTCCTCCGGTTGCTCCGGTTTCCTCCCACAGTCCAAAAATGTGCAGGTTAGATGAATTGGCCATGCTAAGTCGCCTGTAGTATTAGGTGTAGGGGAATGGGTCTGGGTAGGTTGCTCATCGGCGGGTCGGTGTGGACTTGTTGGGCCAAAGGGCCTGTTTCTACACTATAAGTAATCTAATCTAATGAGCTCATGTTCCCATTGATTAATAGTCTCATTGCTTGGTGCGTTCAATGCCATAGTTCATCACAGTATATTAAAGCTAAAAGTGAATGCGTTTATGGAACACAACATCAAGGAAATTAATCTCAGTGATATCTGGGAATTGCAGTTCAACGTTGGACTTTTGAAAATGCATGCGAATTTCATTACAGAGCATGGCAGACTCTCTCAATTGTTGTTCCTTGAATAAGTTTAGCAATATGTAATGACGACTTCATAAAAGCGTACATTCACTGCTTGTTGAGCCAACCTTTGCTTTGCAGGAAGAAATGGTCATCTTCACATGAGACTGATCACGAGATGAAACATGTACCTCGCACTGTCAGACTGAATACTATGACGATCATCATCATGTTTTGGGAAACATGCAGTCGTTCTGGATCTGTCATTCCTTACTGGTGACCACAGCATTAGTGAATCGATTGGTCATTGGCCTCGAAGTGATGTTGAAATACATTTGCATTATTTATTGGAAACAGTCTTATTTCCTGGTATCCATCCAAGTGTGAAATGTCGTCATCACCTTGCTTTATGCAGTCACTGGTTGCTCATTCTTGTTCAGTAACACGTCCAGCTTTGATCGATTTGTGGACATTCGTTGCCAGAAGCCGAAAAGTAAATATTGCAGTGAGAAAACGACGGATGTGGTTCTTGGAACAGTGCCTACACTGAGCTGTGTATGCATCATCGTCAGACGCATCATGTGTGAAATTTGGTACACTGTTTGGTAGATTCACTGGTTTTGTTGGATAGAGTCTGTCACTGCCTTGAGACTGCTCTCGATAATAATCCACTTCGTTCACTACGTGTTGGCCCCAGGTTCCTCATTTCTTTTGATTCTAGTTCTGAATGTTGTAAATGTCCGGCACATGCTTATAGCTAGCAGAGTCCACAGGAAGTCCAGGCTCATTGAAGTGAGGGAGTACCCATAGATTCAGAAATGGAAAGTCAAAGGAAATCCGTAATGTCATTGGTTCTAAGCTTGCAAATCTCAAACAGTTATGGACTGTTGAAGATAAATTTTTAACGTATTTACCGTGGTGCTCCCGTTTGCTTCTGCATTTTCGTCGATGAGACAAATAGATATGTGCAGTTCTTCTTAGCGGGACAAATTTTACTTGTCCGCTGGGCTGGTCCGTCCTTCTTAGATTAATGTTTCTTGTCTCCATTGTAGTTTCCTCAGTTCCAAATTGTTGATTTATCATTTGTGGATAAAGAAACAACAAATAAAAAGACAAACATCAAACGTTAATTCAACTTTTTTGTCAATTTCCCAAGGTCGTCTTGAATGATTATTGTTGGATGTGGCGGTTTTTCCAGCCCCCACTTGTCTCAGTATCTTTCTCTAATTTAGGCTTAGACTGTTGACAGAGGTGAGGATGTTTTATAATTTTAGGTTTACGCTAGATCCTATAAAAATGGATCCAGCAGATTACACCAAACAATTGAATAAATTCCCTGTTGTGAGACGTTGAGCATTGACAACACTTTATTTCGTGACATCATGGGAAGCTATTACCTTTCCTTAAGACTGATCGAGCCACTTCTCTGACGCTATGCAGATTACCATGGATTTTCATAGTAAATTGATGTTACACTGACAATTCCTTATTAAAACACAAAGCCACGAGAGAGTCTGAAGTTGGTCTACATGACTCTACATTATGCAAAGTCCTAGCAGGAGCTGGTTTGCGGTTTTGCTTTATAGATGGCTGCAGATAAAATGCTGACATTCTGTGGAAAAGCGGAAGTTAAGTGATTGATGCAAAATGTTCTCGGCCCAGCGTCACTATACAATGTCTGGCAAGAGATTAGCAGAGCTGGAAACTGATAGAAGCTGCAGTTTCCAAAATTCTTTCTTCTCCATCAGTAGATTAACACAACAGATCCGTGTCTCCATCAAAATGAGGAAGATACCCATGAAGGATTATCCGTGTCAGGGAGAGATATTTTGGCGAGAGGGATCTTAACCAGCACGGATAATAGTGGGACTGATGGCAGTAAAAGTGAGCCAGAGTAAGGGCAGAATTGCATAAGGCAAATAATGACTGAGACACCCACGAAAACGAAAAAGCATCATATGACTTTTTTAGTAGAGCATTTGCTGGTTTTCATTTTTGAATTGTGTGTATCTCATTTTTTGTTTTCTTCTTTTAACTACAGCTCACGTTCAATGTTTTAAAGTAAGTTTCGCCATGGATTTTGTCGAAATGTCTTATTGTTTAATTTATTGTCTTGTGCCCTTTCAAGCCACACGAATGCATTTTTCATGGAAGTGTACATGTGTCAAGCCCGTTCTTCAACACAATTTTTTCACAACATTCACTCGTTTTTGTTACTTCCGAGTAGCAATTACTTTTCCATACATTCATCGTTATCCCAAGCCTGTCATGCATTCCTGACTTCCATATGATCTTCGCAAAAGATCGATAAAATTTGACTTACCTCTCCACGTATCGTCATGATGCCTCGAGTCGTGACTTGATCACCAAATTCACCAAGTAAAGGCAAGTACACAAACATCACCAAAAGAAACCTATCAATTCTGTACTCTTGCCTAAACTTCCGTTTCACTAAAATGCATGATTATGGCTCATTCTAGATATTAGGAATATATCTATGCAAAATTGTCCAAATTCAAAATTCTGTTTTGAGACTTTTCATATTTTTAGTCATTCTTTTTACTTGATTATTTCAGAAATTTCAAATGCCAATCAGTACCTTCTGATCTCACATCTTTCTGCAACACATTCTACAGCCTAAACAGCATGTGTAGCCGGCATTCTGTTTGCCATATATGCTCGTCTGCATAAGGCGTCTGTGGTGAGGATATATTCCCTTAGACCTTCGAACATACAGCATAGTACAGGCCCTTCAGCCCCCGATTTTGCATCGAACTGTGGAACTAACCTGAAGTCCATCTAACCTATGCTATTCCATTCTCGTCCATATCTCGTCCTTTCAGAAGAAGAGTTTTAACCAGAAACGTGGACATTTCTGCTGCTCAGAATCTGCCTGACAGGCTGTGCTTTTCCAGAACCACACTCCGCTCCATTCTCCTCCATATACCTATTCAATGAACATTTAAGTGCCATTAAAGTTGCAGGCAGTGCTTTCAACGCCCGTTATACTCTCAAATCAAAGAAACTACGTCTGCAATCTGTCCAATATCCATTATCCCTCAAGTTAAAGCTATGTCCTGTTTTGCTAGCCTTTGCCATCTGAGGAAAAAAGCTCTCACTTTCTAACCCATTTAAATCTCATGATTAACTAACATGGCTCAAACAATTCACCACTCAATCTTCTTCTGCCTGACCAAAACTGCCTCAAGTCCCACCAAGCAATATCCTAGTAAATCACCTCTGAAATCTCTCCAAACCTTCCACATTCTTCCTATACTGTGGTGACCAGAATTTTACAGAATACTTTAAGTGCAGTTGCACAACTGCAGCATGATCTCATAGTTCAGGGTGAACTAAGAGATCTTGCTACTGATCTCAGGGTGAATGCAGAGCAATTTCGTTGAATGAACATTTTACATTCTGTAAGTTGTTAAGCAATGGTAATTACTGTCGTAGGTCCTGCAGATATCAATCATTTTTATCTTTGTACGCAAGCTGGCATTGCTGAAGTACACGTGAAAGCAGTTTAGGTGTATGGAAAGTGGAGAGGATATACTCAAATGTAGCCAAGGCAACTTAGGACTATGCAATTTCATGCAGAGAGCTGTGAGATGATATAGTTTGACATACTGATGCAGAATAATGGGAAGTCGGACCAGGAAGATCTTATGAGGAGGCAGGGGTGACCGTGGCTGATGAGGGAAGTTAATACACATATGAAGTCAAAAGAGAAAAAGTACAACATAGCAAAGATGATTGGGAAAACGGAGGACTGGGAAGCTTTTAAAGAACAACAGAGGATTAATAAGAAGGAAATAAGCAGAGAAAAATGCGTTGCGAAGATAAACTGGCCAAAAATATAAAGGATAGTAAAAGCTTTTATAGGTATGTGAAAGGGAAACAATGGTTAAGACTAAAATTGGGCTCTTGAAGACAGAAACAGGGGAATATATTATGTGGAACAAAGAAATGGCAGAAGAGTTGAATCGGTACTTCAAATCTGTGTTCACTGGGGAAGACACAAGCAATGTCGCAGAGGTAACGCTGGCTGAAGGACCTGAACTGAAGGGAATTTATATTTGCCAGAAATCGGTGTTGGAGAGATTGTTAGGTCTGAAGGCTGATGATTCTCCCGGCCTGATGGTTTACAATCCAGGGTACTGAAGGAGGTCGCTCTAGAATAATGGGTGCGTTGGTGATTATTTTCCAGAGTTCGATACATTCATGATCAGTTCCTGCGGATTGGAGGATGGCTAATGTTGTACCACTTTTTTAGAAAGGAGCAAGAGAGGAATCAGGAAATTATAGACCAGTTAGTCTGACATAAGTGAAGGGAAAGGTGCTGACGTCAATAATAAAAGATGAAATTACGACACATCTGGATAGCAGTAACAGGATAGGTCAGCGTCTGCATGGATTTATGAAGGAGAAATAATGCTTGACTAATCTTCTGGAATTTTTTGAGCAGGTAACTCTGAAGATGGACAAAGGAGTTCCAGTAGATGTAGTGTACCTGGACTTTCTGAAAGCCTTTGATAAAGTCCCACATAAGAGGTTAGTGAGCAAAGGTAGGGCGCATGGTGTTGGGGCAAAGTATTGACTTGGATTAAAAATTGGTTGGCTGATAGGAAACAAAGAGTAGTGATAAATGGCTCCCTTTCAGAATGGCAGGAAGTGACCAGGGATGCGTGCTGGGACCGCGGCTTTTAACAGCATATATTAATGATATAGAAGATGGTATTAATAGTAACATCAGCAAATTTGCTGATGATACAAAGCTGGGTGGCAGGGTGAAATGTGCGGAGGATGTTTGGAGATTACAACGTAACATGGACAGGTTAGCTGAGTGGACAGATGCATGGCAGATGCAGTTCAATGTGGATAAATGTATGGTTATTCAATTTGGTGGCAAGAACAGAAAGGCAGATTACTACTTAAATGGAGTCGTTAGGTAAAGGGCAGTACAAAGAGATTTGGGTGTTCTTGTACACCAGTCAATGAAGGAAAGCATGCATGTACAGCAGGTAGTGAAGAAAGCTAATAGCATGCTGGCTTTCATCACAAGAAGGATTGAATATCGACGCAAAGAGGTTCTTCTGCAGCTGCACAGGGCCCTGGTGAGACGGCACCTGGAATTCTGTGTGCAGTTCTGGTCTCCAAATTTGAGGAAAGGCATTCTGGCTATTGAGGGAGTGCAGCGTAGGTTCACGAGGTCAATTCCTGGAATGGCGGGACTATCTTATGTTTAAAGGTTTGGAGCGACTGGGCTTGTATACCCTTGAGTTTAGGTGACTGAGATAGGATCTGATTGAGACGTAAAGTATTGGACACTCTGGCGGCAGGAAACATGTCTCCACTGATGGGTGAGTCCCGAACAAGTGGACACACTGTAGGCCATTCAGGACAGAGATGAGGAGAAACTTCTTCACGCTGAGAGTGGTGAGTGTGTGGAATGCTCTGCCCCAGAAGGCAGTGGAGGCCCAGTCTCTGGATTCGTTTAAGATAGAGTTGGATAGAGCTCTCAATGATCGTGGAATGAAGGGTTATGGAGATAAGGCAGGAACAGGAGACTGATTGAGGATGATCAGCCATGATCATAATGAATGGTGGTGCAGGCTCGAAGGGCAAAATGGCCTCCTCCTGCACCTATTGTCTATTGTCTATTGACACTTTATAAATAGATCAAAAGAGAAAAATGTTAACCATTGAAATCGTGGAGTCCATTAGGAACCTAGGACTAAATTAAATATGAAACTGCAGGTTATAGGAAGAGTGTTGAATGATGGTTTCTCTTTGATCTTTACTCTGGGAAAGGAGACGTATCGTACAGAATTCCGGAAAGGGGACTATGGGGCATTTTCACCGAATCACATAGGAAATGGAAACTTCATCGGACTTGAAAACAGAAAGATCACCTGGCTGAGACGAATTGCTGTGGCAGGCGAGGCAGAAAATTGCAGGGGTTGTGACATAAAGTTTCAAAAAATTATCTTTACCCAAAAGGGAATTTCCAGAGATCTGAAAGACTGCTGATGTAGGTCCCTGTTTTTCTGAGATGTGGTAAATAATGGATCAGAAAATTGCAGACCAAAGAATCGCACAACATTGTTATGAAAAGGAAAGGAGAAAATTCTGCATGTGTGAAATTACATCCACTTGGAAAGGTATGGCTAAGGTAGGACATTCAGCATAGCTTTGTAAGAGGGAATTCACGCCTAACAGATTTTAGCATTTTTGACAACGATCACGTGTGTGGATGAAAGATGTTCAGGTGATATAGTTAATATGGATTTTAGCCAAGCTTTTGACGAGATCTCGCAATGGAGGATTTTATTTCAGAAAAGTCACTCAGTAGCTTAGTGGGACAAAATGATCTTGGCGTAATTAATCACAGAATCCTGAAGCCATCAGAGTACATGATTCGTACAATTAAGGAAGGTATATCGGACATTCGTTCATCAGTAGTTGCATCCAGTGAAAGAGAAGGAAGGTAATGTCTGAGTCGTGCAGAACGTTGTTCAGACTGGAGTACTGTGTGCTGTCTGTTTATCTCACTACAGAAAGGATGGGATTGCAGTGGACAGGGTACAGTGGACAGGGTGCAGTGGAAGTTCACCACAGGATGTTGTCTGTGATGGAGAAACTGAACTGAAGGCGAGACGAGGTAGCCTTCGATTGCTTTATGTAGAACAGAGGAAACTGAAGGGAGAACTTTTTTTGAGTTATGTCAGATTATGAGGGGCATGCATAGTGTTAAGAGACAAAGCTCTTCCTCTTGATTGAGAAGTCAATCACGAAATGGCATACTTATCGATTAATAGTAGTGAAATCAGAGGTGAGTCGAAAAAAAATCTAATCATTTTCTCTCAGCAGATAGTTGGATTCTGGAACGCACTGCCCGGTAAGATATTAGAGAATATAAACCTTACAACACTTTTTTAAAAAAATGCTAGTTTTGAAAAGATTTGAGGCTCTAGTTGGGGATCTGAATGCCAGTTTGCTCGCTAAGCTGTAAGGTTTGTTTTCAGACGTTTTGTCACCATACTCAGCAACGGTATCAGTGATTCTTCGGTGAAGCACGGTCAGTATGACACGCCTTTTATTGCAATGTAAGGTTTCGTTGCATTGGCGACGTTATTTCCTGTGGTGATGTCATTTCTTGTTCTATTTCTCAGGGGTGGTAAGTGGGATTCAAGACAATGTGTTTGTTGATAGATTTCCAGTTGAAACGCCATGCTTCTAGGACTTCTCGTGGGTATTTCTGTTTGGCTTGTCCGAGGATGGATGTGTTGTCCCAGTCGAACTGGTGTCCTTTCTCATCTGTACGTAAAGATTTGAGTGAGAATTTGACAAGTCTTTTGTAGCTAGTTGATGTTCATATACCCTGGTAGTTAGTTTCCTGCCTGTTTGTCCAATGCAGTGTTCGTTACAGTTCTTGCAGGATATTTTGCAAATTACATTTTTTTTACTGTTATCTTATATAGGTTATTTCAAGTTCATTAGCTGCTATTTTAGTATATTGGTGGGTTGTGGGCTACCATGATTCCAAGAGGTCTGAGTAGGCTGGCAGTCATTTCTAAACAAACAGCTCTGCCAACCATCCAACCCAAACTGTCGGTCCGCTACGTGTATGACACCTTTTTCATCACGAAACGAAGCAAATTAGAGGAAATCTTCAAGACGATCAACAATACCCTGACTGGCATACATTTCACGGAAGAGGGAGAAAACAACAACAAACTGCTATTCTTAGATGTCACAGAAGAGCGAAGAGACAATGGGGAATTTCAAACCAGCGACTACAATAAAACAAATCATGCACACCAAATACTGAGAAGGAATCATCTCAATATTCACAAAGCTGCATTATTACATCATTTCACCATGCCACCACACACTAGCGCACAGAAGAACTACAAATTAGAGAGGAAAATCACCTATACAGGGTATTCAATGAGAACGGATACTCAATGAACACAGCCCGCCGATTTCTCAACAACGAACTCAAACAAACAGACAATAGGCGTCCTAAAGACCTAGCCACTCTCCCCTACTCAGACCTCTTAACATAATGGTAGCCCACAGCCCACCAACTCACTGAAGCAGCAGCTAATGGACTTGAAAAACCCTGTACAGACAACAAACAAAACTAATGTCATTTACAAAGCACTTTGCAAGAACTGTAACAAACACTACAATGGACAAACAGACAGACAACGAGCCACCAGGATAGATGAATATCAACTCGCCACAACTCTACCCCGTTCGGCACTCACACATCCGCGGAAACATGTTTCCTGCCGCCAGAGTGTCCAAACCTTTAATAATCTTATATGTCTCAATCAGATCCTCTCCCAGTCCTCTAAACTCAAGGGTATACAAACCCAATCGCTCCAGTCTTAGAGTGTAAGGTAATCCCACCATTCCAGGAATTGACCTCGTGAACCGACGCTGCAATGCCTCAATAGCCAGAATGTCTTTCCTCAAATTTCGAGACCAGAACTGCACACAGTA
Organism: Hemiscyllium ocellatum; assembly: GCF_020745735.1. NCBI lineage: Eukaryota > Metazoa > Chordata > Chondrichthyes > Orectolobiformes > Hemiscylliidae > Hemiscyllium > Hemiscyllium ocellatum. The sequence goes on from NC_083441.1 coordinate 2,537,791, forward strand.
TTCCAGGTGTGGTCTCACCAGGGCCCTGTACAGCTGTAGAAGAACCTCTTCGCTTCTATGCTCAATCCCTCTTGTTATGAAGGCCAGCATGCTATCAGCCTTCTTCACTACCTGCTGTACCTGCATGCTTAACTTCATTGACTGGTGTACAAGAACACCCAGATCTCTCTGTACTGCCCCTTGACCTACATCTGCCTTCCTGTTCTTGTCACCAAAGTGAATAACCATACATTTATCCACAATAAACTGCATCTGCCATGCATCTGACCACTCACATAACTTGTCCCGGTCGCCCTGTAATCTCCTAACATCTCCTACAAAGAATGAGTATGAATGAAGGTTATTCTCTGTAGAATGTAGCAACTTAAGGTAAGATCTGATTGAAAGCTTCAAGACATTAACCCGACCAAACAGGCTACTTGAAGGTAAATTATTTACAGGATATGTGCATCGAGAACTGGGGGACATAATCTGAGAATTAGGACTATAGCATTCAGGAGCGGTATTAGGAAGACATTTCGAACTCTTCTCCACAAACGGCAGTTAATTGAGAATCAGTTTTTCATTCCAAATGTGAGATCGACATTGTTTGTTAAATGAAGACATAAATAGATATAGACAAAAAAGTGTGTACTAAGTTAGTTCACAGATCAGTCGAGATGCTGAATAGCCTACTGCACAAGCTGTCCTAAAAATATTGCAAATAACAACATAATGCATGAAGAACTCCAAAAAGAAACAAAACTGGCAACTTATTTAAAAATCTCTCCATATTACGGGTTGTTATATTTTTCGACTGACTTTATTTAATTTGCGAAAGCATCACCAATTTAGTATCGTGTGATTCAGGACTTCCAGGAAATAATTAATGTACGGCACAATTTTTTTTTGCTGTTCCACAGTGTAGCTGATCTTTTTAAAGTCTGTGAATCTTGCTTCACAGTAGGTAAATACTGTTTATAAAAGCATTTCAATTTGGGGTAGGAATTATGCGTGATGGAAGATTAATTATGAAGCCAAATGGATTTGCTTATGTCCCCCAAACCTCTGGCGACTGTAATTGCTGACGCAATGTTTCCGATGACCAGGCAGTCATATTCTGAGGAAGTTTAAGAGCATGTGTTGTATTGGGTTTGGACAAAGTTAAAAAATCACAAAACACCAGTTTAGCGTACTACAGGTTTGTTTGTATCATTCGGTTTTGGAGCGCTGGTCCTTCTTCAGGTGGTGAGATGGTTGCTCCGAATGCTAGTGTTTTAATGCTATAAACCTGCTGAATATAACCTGGCATTGTGTGATTTTTCAAAACAGTCAAGATGCTGGGTTAGTCTGAGTTTAGACGAATGTTTTTCACCAATGGAGCAGGGCATTTGTGGAATTTTATGCTACAGAAGTTAGTTGAGTGCAAAACGTGGAATATATTGAAGTATAGTTCTTCAAGCCTAAAGGATCTAAGCGTATAGGGAGATAGGAATAGGGACTGAGGTGGACGATAAGCCATGATCAGAATTAACAGTGGAGTAAGTTTGAGGGAACTGGTGGTCTACACTATCTCATTTTTTTCCCTACTTTTCTGCCTTTACACAGAACTTGTTGGTGTTTAAATTTTCAAGGAACCAATTCTGTGCTTTAAGTTGTCTATTCATAATGCACAGCAGTGGTAGAAATGAGTGTTAACTCAGGTTATCTGGGAAGTACATGTTCGCAACTGTGATCTCAAGGCACAGGGATGTTGTTCTTGACTGTTGGTGGGTTAGTAGTCGCACAGACAGTTTTAAAATACTTTGTTATACTGATAGTTCAGCTAAACATAAGATGCTACCATAACATTCCGTCTTCAGGGATGTCCTGGCAGTGATTCAGTGAACCTGGACGAACCAACAATTTGGAGTTTTGAGAGAAGTGAATATCGGACATTACAACCGGAGTAGGCCGTTAAGGTCTTTCCACACATCACATTTTCTTCACATGGTTTACTGGAGGCAGTTCTAAGAACTTTCAATTGCCCGATGCCGAAGATGATTGGTTTAGCTTGTGAGGAGAAAGCAACAGTTTAGGCTTTGCTCTACCTAGAGTTAGGAATGACAGGAAGTAACGTAAGTTCTGTTAGATCGAAAGGGTAATGAGAGAGTAGACAGAGGGGGTTTTATTTTCATGTGGGACAATCAAGAAGGAGAGGCCACCATTTTAGGGTAAGGCATAGCAGATTTATAACAGAAATTATAAGAAATTACTTCTTTCAAACAGTTGTGAATCACTGGAATTCACTATCTCAACTGGGGTGGATGTCGGAACACTGAGTAACGAGAGGGCAGAAGTTTTTTTTAAAATTGGTTACGGGTTGATTTGTTGTAGAAAGCAGGCAGGAAAGTGGATTTGACGCCGAAATGAAATCTGCCAAGATCATATTAAATGGCTGGGAAATCTTGAGGGACGAAATGGTCTGCTCGAACTAGCAGCTCATTTCTCCTGGTTTTTGATCGAAATTTAATGCCTACAACACAAAGCTTTTCTCGAGAAGGACATCTTTGAGTCAAGGCGAAAAAAATTGCAATTGGCAGAAAGCTGAAATAGGCCACAGAGTTGGAAGGTCATTCACATTTTCAACAGGCTGAATGGGCTATTCATGGAATGATACACAGGAGAAAAGAACCTTTCGTCCATCGAGTCAGCATTAACATAATAATCACTGAACGTGCACGAAGCTTAACTTCCCGGACTTGTCCAAAATCCTTGAACGTTGCGATATTTGAAGTCCTAATTTTTGGATGTAAGTTGACTTGTCAAGTTGGAAGGTTTTGTTTTCAGTTGTTTCGTCACCATATAGGCAACATCATCAATGAGCCTCCCCTGAAGCACTGGTGGTAAGACCCGTTGTTTATTTATGTGTTTAGGTTTCCTTGGGGTAGTGACGTTATTTCCTGCGGTGCTATCATTGCCTGTGCTTTTCCTCAGGGTGGTAAATGGGATACAAGTTATTGTGTTCGTTGATGGAGTTTTGGATGGAGCGCCAGGTTCCTAGGAATTCTCATGCATGTCTGCGTTTGACTAGACCGATGATAGATGTGTTGTCCCAGTCGAAGTGGCATCCTTCATCAGCGGTACGTAAAGAGGCAGGAAACATGTCTCCACTGATAGATGAGTCCCGAACAAGTGGACACACTGTAGGCCATTCAGGACAGAGATGAGGAGAAACATCTGCACCCAGAGAATGGTGGCTGTGTGGAATGCCCTTCCCCAGAGGGCAGTGGAGGCCCAGTCTCTGGATTAATTTAAGAAAGGGTTGGATAGAGCTCTCAAGGATAGTGGAATCAAGGGTTATGGAGAGAAGGCAGACACAGGATACTGATTAAGGATGATCAGCCATGATCATATTGAATGGTAGTACAGGCTCGAAGGGCAGAATGGCCTACTCCTGCACCTATTGTTACTGTCTATTGTCTACTGTCTATTGTTCCGAAACTCAATCCTTCTACCAATAAAAGCTCACACATCATATGCCTTCTTAACAATCCAATCAAAGTTCGTGGCAACCTCTGTGGAAACTTTCAACCTTTTGGGACGTGATCATATTAATATATATATGACCAGTAGTGTCTGTCGTAATTTCAAGCCAGTTTCCCAATATAACGTTTTTACATTGTGTTGTTATTTAGTATTCTCTTGTGCCTTTCTACTGATCCAGTTGACCAGGGACTGATATCAACATGGCAGATGATATTTGTTCTGCTACTTAAAGCAGTTCTTTAAACATGTGTTCCATAAAATGCCGCCCATTAACACTTGTTATTTGTTCCGGCACTCCGAAATGGGCCGCACTGCCTTAAGGAGAGATTTTGGTCACCACTCCGGCGGCAATGCTTCGAGTAGGATAAGCTTCCACACACCTGGAGAATGCCTCTAGGATAACCAATGCATAACTAAAACTCATAAAGATAGCCATTAAAATAACCTCCATTTGCAGAAGAGGTACAGAGAGCCTCGTGTTTGAGTAGTGAGTGAGGCTTAACACATGGGGGTTTGCCTGCGTTGAACGTTTGACATGTTATACATCAAGTACTTTCCTTCTGCTATGGTCGCTATGCCTGAGGTGTTCCAAGAGTATTGTTCACATCCTGAAATACCCCTTTTACCTAGATGTGAAACATGCGGGCAAGCCACGGAAACAATACTGAATGCACTACCACTCGGCCGTCACGGTTGACGGATAAGCCATCTTGTCGACGGAGACATCCTGCAACCTGTGAAGCAGATTTTTTCGGTCGTGCTGCATTGTGATTGAAAGAGGATAATGTCCACATTCCGGGGTGTAGCTCTGTAAATGCACATGTCTAAAACACTCCCATACTGAACTGTGGCTGCTGCTGCAGGATCAGCACGAGAGCTTCTTGAGGATGCATCATCAGTAGAATCCATGTGAGCCATGTATTTATCTTCGGTTTTCAACCCAATGCCTGTCGTTACTGATTCAAAACGGAAAGGAAATTGAAGATACTCAAGTGCCCTACATTCCCCTGTGACTTGTTCAGATACCGATTGGACCAATGACCATGTTTGCCTCAATTAAAACAATATCACTCTTTATCCCTTCCCTTAACATGGCCAATCCCCTCTCTGCACACACTGGTCCGATAGATTAATATGGTTGATGGAACTAGACACTCGAAAGATCCAATCAAAATTTTCCCTTGGTTTTACTGGAGCTGTAATTAGCACTGCCAATTTGCTGGATAATCAAGATTTCATTGAGAAACTTAGTTTCTGGACACATATAGAAAGTACAGAACGGTGGTTCCATTAATAGTTGCAACATGTTTAAATAGTACTTACAAAGGCGGGTGTGCAACAAAATCTTCAATACTCGAGTATCGTTCAATCTCAATGACACAACTTCATGAGTTATTCAAATTTCAGAATATTTCACGAAAATCTAGTTCAAACAGGATTGAATTCCCAAAATTTAAATGGTTGCAATGAGAAATTTGTGTCATTCAGAATTACAGATTAGATTGTATGTTCAAAATATATGGAAGTTCACTCTGGCCAGAAAATGAAATCGCATAAGTGATAGATTGTAATTTCAAGAGACAAATTAAAACAATTGCTACAACCCAAATTTTAAGTCAATATTTCCAAGCAGACTTTGCCTTACACTGGTACTGATAGTTCTTCAAAAGGATATTACAAGATTTGTACACGATCCACAGTGATAAACGCACAGACTACATTTTCAAATCGCCATGTATTTCCAAAATGTAGAATTATTCAAAACATTCTAGATCTCGGGTTCTACGGAACAAAAACAAATGTTACACAAGATCACAAGAGACCATCAACGGACAAAAGTATATTCAAAACTACGAAGAGTTAACACATATTTCAGTGAATGCAGCACAGAATACTGGGCTCTCTCTCTCACTCTCTCTGTCTCTCTCTATTATTAAAACAGACTTCAAAGAAGTAATGTCTGGAGTGTGGTGCTGAAAAAGCATAGCAGGCCAGATAGCATGTGAGGAGCAAGAGAATCACATTTCGCGCAATTGCATTTATCAAGAGTGCCATTCCTGTTGAAGAGCACATACCCAAAACGCTGATTCTCCAAGTCCTCGGATTGTGACTGACATGATGTGCTATCCCAACGCCACACTCTCAGCTCTGGTCTCCAGCATCTGCCATCCTCAATTTATTCAGTAAACGCAACAGCAAAAGCTCTCTCTCTCTCTCTCTCTCTCTCTCTCTCTCTCTCTCTCTCTCTCTCTCTCTCACTCACTCACTCACTCACTCACTCACTCACTCACTCACTCACTCACACACACGTGCACACAGTTTCCCTTGTATATATTCTCAAAGTTTCTGCGAATTGTTTTACGCAATCACAATTAAATGTGCCATCCGGTGGAAATTACTTTTCAGTTGCTTGTTCCATTTCACCCTTTTTTTGCCTCAAAGCACTTTTGAATCAGGTCTCTCTATTGTACCATATAAATCCATGGTGATCTGGAGAGCTTCGGAGAAGTCTGTCGACCATTCGTAAGTAAACGTTCTCATGAGGTAAGGTTTTGCAATGGTCATGGTATGACCACGGGGAATTTACTCAACATGTCCAATGTTGCTGGTGTAATCTTTCGTATTTCTATATATTTATTCAGTGGGATATCATTTTGGATATCTGGAAATGTACATGAAATGGGATTCATGCTGCAGTATCGGGTTGCTGCACAAATACTATTAGCTATGTTGTGATACAGAATATATTAGGGCAGCAGGTGAAAAATGTGTTGAAATATCCCATCATTCCCATCCTAAAATATACTCAATAAAGTGTTGAGCATAAAATGCAAGGAAAGATTGGACTGCGTCCCAACTGACATGATGAACAGACAATTCTCCTGCGTAAGTCAATTTGTGAATATTCCAGAATTGAATGCCTGCAGCTCCCTAAGACTCACAATTGCACTTCGGTGCTTCAATGGTTGTCCGCAAATTCCAGGGCTTACCATTCATCACACACTTCACTGGGTCTATTGCATTCGTGTTTTAGCTGCAACAACATTTAAGAGGTCCATGCTTTATGTGACAAGTAACTCACCTCCTGACTCCCTGAAACCTGGACACCCTCTCCATGGCACAAGTCGGATGGATGATATCGTGATCCCTTAATCGCCGAAATGAGTGCAACTTTCTCAACACTTGCTAAGTTCAAAACCAAAATGCACGATGCACCCTGTTGAGTTTTACTCCATCCACACTTTTGATACTTGCCCCTCCAGCATTCTTACACAGTTGTCTTTGATGTCCCCAGAATGTCCTGGCAAAATGGAACTAACCATAATTGAGAAGCATTTTTACATACCCTATCAGGTTTGTGAACGTAAAATCTATCAATGAACATCAGTTATGGTAAGCTTCCTTCAAACAGCACAGTACTCTGACATAGAATTCTAAAACGAATCTCTACCGCTCCCTGTGTCCGATTTCTAGGTCACATCTGCAAACAGCGCTGTAGTCTTTCCACCACTGCTGGAGCGTTGTAATCAAGGAGGTTCAAATTCACACTTTTAAATACAAGGAACGTCTCTCTGCCTCTAAACCTATGGAATCATTATGCTTATCTTTACAATTGATCTAAAACCGAATGCAATAGAATTATTGTCACCTAAGTACAACAAGTAAAAAAAAATTGGTCAGAGGCTAGGATGCCTACAGCGAGTAAGTCAAATCCTGACTCCCCAAAGCCTGTCCATCACATACAAGGTAAAAGTTATAAGAATGCAACGGAATACTTTCCCCTTGTCTAGTTGTGCGCATCACTTGCAACATTACATGCAAAGCAGTCTGAGAGATTGAAACGTATCCACACACAACCACTTCGTCTACCATCAACACTCAGCAGCTCATTATGCACCATCTCGTGTAATGAAGGATTTTACATCGGAGGGATTGGTTTGCTCTCATTGGAGCAGGAATGAGGTAACCTTGTTCAGGTGTGAAAAGTTAGGAACAATTTTGGCACGTTCAGAAGGATATTCTGTTTCCAGTTACTGGTAGATTATTAAGTGGGATCATAATCTCAAGACTGCCAGCAAGAGAGCGAAGAGTGCGATGAGGAGAGAACTCTTCCGTCAGACAGTTGGTAGTATTTGTAACTTGGTTCTTAACTATTTTTTCAACCTGTCGAGTAACCTTCAGAATACATGACCAGGTCCTTCAATTCTTCTACTGTCCTCCGTTTGTACCATTGAGAGTTATTACAATGAATGTTATTAGGAATTTGAATGTACTACCTGGTACAGTGGTGGAAGTGGTTTCCATAGGAGAAATCAAAGGAGAGCTGGATATAGATTTGAAAGTGATGAATTGACAGGGTTCAAAAGGAAGAATGCTGAAGAATGGGAATAGCTAGGTATCTCCTTTTCAAGCTAGACCCAGTCAGCGGGAAAGGGTAGTTCGAGAATTCCATGTCAGAATTGTGTGTGGTTTGAAGGGAGTTTGTTGTACTTGACGTTCACATGTTGTCTGAAATGACTTCCTTGTGTTTTGTAGAATTCTATGATTGTCATTATTGCGTAGCGATATTGTGTCCAGTGTGGGTGCTGTAAATGCAGGGAGACCCATAAATTCATGGAATCTTAGAGTACCGAAGAGGCCCTTCAACCCATCAAGTTTCTATTGGTGAAAGTGCACTTACTCCCAACGTGCACACTTTCCAACAGTAGACCGGTAGTCTTCAAGTACTTTCGAACGATTGTAACATTTCCTGTCGCTGCTATGCCCACGCAGGAAGCGCATTCCATACCACACTATCTCTCTGTTTGAAAATATTTTTCCACAGTTTCCATCTAAACATTCTTCCATAATCTTCAAAATGATGTCGACGTTGCTATCGAATCTCTAATGATGTGAAAGAGCTGCTTCCTATCCATTCTATCTGCCCTCTCAAAACCTTCTGCGATCCAAACAAGACTCGTCGCAACCTTCATTGCTCCAAAGTAAACCACCTGAGCTTCCTAGCCTCTCTCCACGGCGAGTCTGCTCAAATCTATGTTCATGTCTGCGTCAGTGTATATGTGTGTGTTTTTTTCTTGCATTCATATGTGCCTCTGAGTAAACAGATAGGCCAGGAATAAGGCATACTTCGCATGAATGAATTGTGTTAAAACACGGAGTAAACATTCCCCTGCTACTTTTAAGTAAAAAATGAGGTCTGCAGATGCTGGAGATCACAGCTGCAAATGTGTTGCTGGTCAAAGCACAGCAGGTTAGGCAGCATCTCAGGAATAGAGAATTCGACGTTTCGAGCATAAGCCCTTCATCAGGAATAAGAGAGAGAGAGCCAAGCAGGCTGAGATAAAAGGTAGGGAGGAGGGACTAGGGGGAGGGGCGATGGAGGTGGGATAGGTGGAAGGAGGTCAAGGTGAGGGTGATAGGCCGGAGTGGGGTGGGGGCGGAGAGGTCAGGAAGAGGATTGCAGGTTAGGAGGGCGGTGCTGAGTTGAGGGAACCGACCGAGACAAGGTGGGGGGAGGGGAAATGAGAAAGCTGGAGAAATCTGAATTCATACCTTGTGGTTGGAGGGTTCCCAGGCGGAAGATGAGGCGCTCCTCCTCCAGCCGTCGTGTAGTTGTGTTCTGCCGGTGGAGGAGTCCAAGGACCTGCATGTCCTCGGTGGAGTGGGAGGGGGAGTTAAAGTGTTGAGCCACGGGGTGATTGGGTTGGTTGGTTCGGGCGGCCCAGAGGTGTTCTCTGAAGCGTTCCGCAAGTAAGCGGCCTGTCTCACCAATATAGAGGAGGCCACATCGGGTGCAGCGGATGCAATAGATGATGTGTGTGGAGGTACAGGTGAACTTGTGGCGGATATGGAAGGATCCCTTGGGGCCTTGGAGGGAAGTGAGTGTGGAGGTGTGGGCGCAAGTTTTACATTTCCTGCGGTTGCAGGGGAAGGTGCCGGGGGTGGAGGTTGGGTTGGTGGGGGGTGTGGATCTGACAAGGGAGTCACGAAGGGAGTGGTCCTTGCGGAACGCTGATAGGGGAGGGGAGGGAAATATATCCTTGGTGGTGGGGTCCGTTTGGAGGTGGCGGAAATGGCGGCGGATAATACGTTGTATGCGCAGGTTGGTGGGGTGGTAGGTGAGAAACAGTGGGATTCTGTCTTGGTGGCGGTTGGAGGAGCGGGGCTCAAGGGCGGAGGAGCGGGAAGTGGAGGAGATGCGGTGGAGGGCATCGTCGATCACGTCTGGGGGGAATCTGCGGTCCTTGAAGAAGGAGGCCATCTGGGTTGTGCGGTGTTGGAATTGGTCCTCCTGGGAGCAGATGCGGCGGAGACGAAGGAATTGGGAATATGGGATGGCGTTTTTACAGGGGGCAGGGTGGGAGGAGGTTTCTGTCTTGGTGGCGGTTGGAGGAGCGGGGCTCAAGGGCGGAGGAGCGGGAATTCTGTCTTGGTGGCGGTTGGAGGAGCGGGGCTCAAGGGCGGAGGAGCGGGAATCTGTCTTGGTGGCGGTTGGAGGAGCGGGTCTGTCTTGGTGGCGGTTAACTCCCCCTCCCACTCCACCGAGGACATGCAGGTCCTTGGACTCCTCCACCGGCAGAACACAACTACACGACGGCTGGAGGAGGAGCGCCTCATCTTCCGCCTGGGAACCCTCCAACCACAAGGTATGAATTCAGATTTCTCCAGCTTCCTCATTTCCCCTCCCCCCACCTTGTCTCAGTCGGTTCCCTCAACTCAGCACCGCCCTCCTAACCTGCAATCCTCTTCCTGACCTCTCCGCCCCCACCCCACTCCGGCCTATCACCCTCACCTTGACCTCCTTCCACCTATCCCACCTCCATCGCCCCTCCCCCTAGTCCCTCCTCCCTACCTTTTATCTCAGCCTGCTTGGCTCTCTCTCTCTTATTCCTGATGAAGGGCTTATGCTCGAAACGTCGAATTCTCTATTCCTGAGATGCTGCCTAACCTGCTGTGCTTTGACCAGCAACACATTTGCACCTGCTACTTTTAAACCAGAAACATGGAAAATATATATCCAGTGTGAGATTCTGTGAAATTTCGAGCGGCCAAAAATTATTTAAAGTAAAAATTAACAACATTATTTCTTAAAGTATAACAGAATGTAATTAACAACTATTTACAACTGCATCATCTACCCTGCATTTTACATTCCCTTCTATAGTACGAGTCTGATAAAACGACCCGAGTAAGATTTACCAAAAATTCAAATTTCAACATCTGTCACATCTTCCCTTTGTGTATTCTTCTGGAGATTTTCTTCTCATGATTTCGCTTTCACAGGTCTATGGTAGATAAATGTGTCTTCAAGGGAACGTTGTTTTGTGCAGCCTGTACATGAAAGTGGCTTGGCAGTTTTGTGTCAGTCTTCCAGGTCATATACCCGCAATGCATCGGATTTTCTTTTCAACATTGCAAGTATACTAAATTCAAACTTGATTTGAGTTTTTTGTGGGGGAGGTGTTTAATTTTAAATTATTGGCCTAATTGAATTTGTTTTTGTCTCCGGGCAACCAGTTACTCTCGCTGCTGGGCAGAAATGTGTACATTCCAACTTGTTTAAAACACCCGGTGCTGTCAGGTAGTTCTGCTAGCTTTCAATTTTCATTAATATACATCACACTACTACACCTTCATAATACCTCCTCATTTTAGAAACAAAATGACTATCATAATGAAACGATAGCTTCATTTTTCTTTTGTATTTTTAAACACATTTCCTTACAATGCAGATAACTTTATTCTACGTTCACCTTAACTTCGTCCCATAAATATGTAAAACAATTGACAGATGTATCACGACGTTATCTGTTAAATCCATGATAACACGTCTGCGATTATATTCTTATAATACACATGTGCGATATTTAAATGAAAAGTCTGCAAAGTATGACTCCAACGACGTAGTCTCGTATTCCTGTCTTTAAAGCAATCCAAGAATGTATGAAGAGTGTGATCCGTGTACACACCATCTCTGAAACATTGTCTGTGATGTATACATCAATCTGTGGTCAGGCCAGTACTAAGCTGAATAGCTCTTTTTCGATCGTGGAGTATTTCCTCTGTTGGAAGTTGAATTTCTTCAAACAAATAACTAATCAGCAGAACTAATCAGCAGTCAATCCAATACTCATATTCTTGTAGTTGTACAGCTCCAACTCCGATGCCACGAGGATCGAAGGCGACATGAAAAGCATGAGTAACTTTTCGTGTTGCTAAAACTGGGCTGGCGGTTATTATTGATTACAAATGGTCGAATGCCTCCGAGCATTTTTCTGTCCACCGAAAATTTGTGTTTGTATTAAGCAATCAGTTAACGGTGCTTCCACAGTGCTGACATTTGAAAGAAACTTTTTTTTTAGAATCTGCTGAGACCAAAGAATCAAAATGACGTCTTTCTTCGAGGTGGGTCGTGGAAATTTCTCAGTGGCCTTCGTCTTTGCATTCCGTGGGGTGCACCTTCGTTGACTAAGGTTATGTCCCAAGAACGTCGTTTTTTGTGTTCATTAACTTTTTCTTCTCGTGATCGTTCAAAGATCTCTGACAACTGTACCATGTGATCTTTCCTGGACTTAATAAAGATCACTACATCGTCTATATAGATTGTGCAGTTTGTTAACCCAACAATGATTGTGTTCATGAGTCTTTGAAATGTGATAGGTGCATTCTTCATTCCAAAGGGCATCATATTAAACTGATATATCCTATTTGGCGTCAGAAATACAGAAATGTCTTTTGCCATTTCTGATAAAGGTAAGTGCTAGTAACCACGCATTAAGTCCAATTTGATGATGTAACTGCCTTGGGATCGAGACTGTGGTGCTGGAAAAGTACAGCAGGTCAGGCAACATCCAAGGTTCAGAAGAAGCGATGTTTTGGGCATAAGCCCTTCATCAGGAATAATTCCTAATGAAGGTCTTCTGCCCTATATGTCAATTCCCCTGCTCCTCAGATGCTTTCTGACCTGCTATGCTTTTTCAGCATCACGTTTTATACTCTGATATCAAGCATCTGCAGTGCTCTCTTTCCCCTCCCTGCTGTAACTGCATTCTTGATGCAGTCGTCCAATCTATAATTGAATGTGACTCCGATTTTGTAATGGCATTGTCATTCTGATAATCCACGCAATAGTGTTGATTCCGGTCTGGTTTATGAACTAAGACGATCGATGAACTATACTCACTTTGGCTTGGTTCGATGTCCTCATTAAATGTGGCCACCACGTACTTTGGAATCTGCCTGGTTTTGAAACGATTAAGCCGATACGGATGTTGTGTTATCGAAGCAGTATTCTGTACATCCACTTCATTAACAATAGCATTGGTCCTCCCTGTAGTAACAATTCGTACTGCAGTAACAATTCGTTTAACTGCCTTGTATGCTCCTGAGTCAGATAGCTTATTAACCTACCCCATTTCTCAAGGACTTCTTCATTTTTAAATATTATTTGAAGCACGGCAATATTCATATTATCTGGAATTGGTTCCTCACTTTGTGGTGCAGGAACTAATACATTTTTCGATAGTTATTTTTTCTCAAATTTAATACGGTTTTAACATGTTCACATGATATTCACGATACCTGTTTTTAAAAATCTGGGATCTTTACACGATGGTTCGCCTGACTGAACTTTTTCTCAATTTGATAGGGAACACTAAACCTGGCTTTGAAAGGATCTCCTGTCACTGTTACAGTCCTAAAACGTCATCACGTTGGGAAAACGCCCGATCTCAGAGTCTTGTATCAGCCATATGCTTCATTCTCGGCTGTGGCCAACCCGCCAACTCATTTTAGTATCTCCCTCACATACGATACATAATCTGAGTGTGAGATCTTCAACTTTGGTCCACTCAACTTTTCTTTAATTAATCTCACTTCATGCCCGAATAATAACGAAGGGAGTGAGCTAAGTAGATACGTTTGGAGCATCTCGACTTGTATTATACGAATGGGATACCACTATCATTACGGCAATTATGACAGAATGTTCTGATAATGATCTTCAAGGTATTATCCCACCTTTCTAAAGTTTCCTGGGATTCAGGATGATACGCACTGGATTTAAGGAGCTGCATACTGAGGTTATCCATAAACTCCTTAAAGAGTCGAGCAGTAAAAATTAACCCTTGGTCTGACTGAATCTCTCTGAATAACTAATGCCTTGCGAAGAAATCTACTAACTTCTTATACATTTTTTTGCCCTGATACTCCATTATGGAAATGCCTCCGGAAATCCGCAAGGGAGGCCCACTGTGGTTAAAAATTACTTGTTCCCACATTTAATTCTCCGGAGGGGACCTACAGAAACAGTTATAACTCACGTGAAAGGTTCTTCAAATGCAGGAATTGTCAACAAAAGTATTGGTTTTATTATTGCCTGTGTCTTACATGCCATTTGGCATGTGTGACACGTTGTGAAAAAATTTAACTACATGTTTGTGCATTCCAGACCAATACTTTGTTTTATATGCCATAACCTTAGTCTTTCGTATTTGTAGGCGACCTCGTACAGGTAGATCATGTGCTACCCGTTACAACTCCTGTCTGTATGCTCTGGAAAATACAATCTGGTACGCGTCTGCAATTTCCCTCTTCACTGTTGTGCTGTGTTTTCCATTTCAGTCTTCGGATTCTGCTTATCAGATCATAACTCTCTGGAATATTCTCTGCCTCCTTTTCAGAGTGCTGACCTACATATATATCGTTTCAACATCTTGTCCTGCCTTTGCAAGTATCTTAGACTTTCAGTGCTAAACCCTTCTGCCTGACCCCTTGCTTGTTCCGGTTTTTCCTGCACAGTTATGTTGAACAGGGTGTCGGCTAATTGAACCTCAACTCCTTCATCTTTCTCTTTAAGTTTCACTTCATGCGGTGAGTTATGATCTGGTTTCAACGCAGCCTGGCAGAATGTCAGGCTATTGCTGCTGTAATACCACTATTTATTTGTCTTCATTGGTTTTCTCCACAACAAAGGGTGTCACTCCCACTTTGAATCCTTCCAAATCATTCCCAAGAACAACCCAATCTCTTGGAATCGACACTTTTTCATTCACTCTGATTGTAACTTCTCCAGTCTTGAGTTGGCACTCCAACTGGCTCCTAGAATAGCTTAGATTCCCTACAGTGTGAAAACAGGCTCTTTGGCACAGAAAGACAACACCGCCCTTCCGAAGATTAACCCACCATATCCCATTTCTCTCTGACTAATATACCTAACGCAACCAGCAAATTGACCTGGCCTGCGGGAGGAAACACACGCTGACATGGGGAGAATGTGCAAACTGCACACAGACAGTCGCCCGTGGCCCGAATCGAACCTGTAACCCTGATGCTGTGAGGCAGTATTGCTAACAACTGAGCTACCATGTCGCCCTACATAGGGAAACATTAAATTTCTGCCCATTTATCCCATCAAATATCATACTCACGTGTAACAGTTTATTGGACAAATTAACTTCAGTTTATTAAAAAGATCGAGTCCGTGTCTGATAATATATGGAGGAATATTGAGTGTGTGCGTTTATCTCCGCATATGCATATGTCTATGAATAACTCTACGTCTATTACTGTGAGTGTTTCTATGTATGTCTGCATTTCTCTGTGTTCTTTTTCTCTGTTTGTCTGTGTCTCTGTTCTGGGTCAAGTTTGTGTCTCTGTGTTTGTGTGAATGTCGTTGTTTGATCAGATCTGCCTGCGCTGGACACGAATTTAATTAATGAATGGAAAGTATCAGAGTCTATTTCTCTCTCTCTCTCTGTCCATCATGTGAGACAGAGTCACCATCTGCAGCGTCACTGCACAAGCAGCTGAATTTTTATTGTGAAAAGCATCAACTCATTTCAATCTCTCTGCTTGCACGTTTGTCGTACAATGGAATGGAATGGAATGGAACAGAAGAGCCAGACACTCAGTAAGTAGAACTAAAATTTCATATGTCTTCGATACAAAGTACAAAGTGCAACTCTTTTTGTTCCTAGATTAAGACGGTACAAAAATAAAATATCCAACGTTACAGAAAAGGAGGTTGGTACAGCAGACCACGGTAGCAATTAGCTTCTCATCCGCACTTGGCCCTGGCTGAACACTGCAATGGTCACATGCTATGCTGGGAAGCCGCTGCAGTCGGTCGGAAGATCGTCAAGCTACACGGGACGGACGCAGTAAAAGGTCAATGGACCCGACTGGGAGGTTGATAACCCGTATTGGGCGATTGCCTCACCTGGAGGACACTACAGGAGAAGGCTTCTTATGGAAGCTGAGGTATTGCCATGCTGCAGCAGAAGGCAGTTACGTGATGCCAGGCGGATTGCTGCGAGGCCACTGCGAGGCCACATGCTACAACCAGAGCATGTTATTTGGTTCTGATGACGATTCCCGGCCTTCAATGAAAACTTACAGCCAAGTGCAGTTGTCTCTCCCATATACATGTGTCTATGAATAACTATACGTCTATTACTGCGTATGTTTATATGCATGTTAATAGCAGACATACACAGACGCACACACAGTGACGGACATAATTATTTACAAACACATGTATATGGGGACAGTCCACTGCGCTCGGCTGTAAGTCCTCATTGGAGGCCGGGAATAGTCGTCAGATTACCTTCAGCAACTGGGGATTGTTGCATGCTCGAGGCTGTGGAAATTCACTAAGAAGAGCTCAGGGATCATCGCTCCTCGCTTCAGGTTGGCAAATGCCACATTTTCCGGAGGCGGCCGGGAATAGGAAGTTAAGAAGAAGACGATGGAAAGGACAAGAGGGAAAGAAAAACGCTGGGCTAAAGATGAAGATAGTAGGAACGGGAACAGAAGAACAGCAAGTGCAGTGAACGATCTAGAGCTGGAACGTCCCACCATGACCATGGGAGTGTTTCATATTTCGAGATTCACGGAATCTATTTGGAGGCTCAGAGCAATTTTCTTCGATTCCTTTTAATGTTGTCCCTATAACATGAGCAAAATGAGATGAGCATGGATAATCAAAGAAAATCTGTCATTTTTGTGTACGTTATCTGAGGTGATGTCGTTTTATTATTGACATTGATGATGACTTCTTCGGAATGGATTCACAAGCATTGCTTTGGCTGCAACCCTTATGAATACCTGACTTTGTACAAAAAATATTATAAGAAACAGAATGCAGTTGTTGAGTTACTGCGTCGTACTTGTATTTACGCCATGACCGAGCTAAGATCAGACTTTAGTGAAAGAATGTGCTAAACTGTCCCTTTAATCAAATCGTTCACTCAATTAAAGAGTGAGAAGACCCAAGGTATTACTGTGTGTGAAACCTGAAATGACTCACTTGCTTCACCTAATTTTGCCATACAACCAAGCAACTCAACTCAAGACACTGGAACCCATTCCAACGCTTTGTACTTATTTCTGTGTCAAGTGTTCACTACCATCTGTAATATGTCACATTCTGGAAGGTCGCAGCAAGTGTAACAAGTGTTCGTCTTCATTTTGTTTGTAACTCCCACTTTTGGTCCATTATTGAGTGGGGCGTGTTTTCTTAATTTAACATATATTACTGCTAATTACCCCTTTTAAGTCTGTAATGAGGTCTCCCACTGCAGCACGGCAGTCCATACTTGGGCAATGCATGCATCATGTTATCAATGCTATCAGGAGGCAACGTCCAGAGTTTCACCCCCATCATTTTGAAAGAATGGTGATGTAGTCTTGAGGTGTTATGGCTTGCAAATGACCATTAAGTTATAACTGAAACTGTTGTCTCGATTATTCTTGTTTGCACTGATCTTGGCTTGAGAAAATGTTGCCAGAGATATCTGTGGATAAAAGCAGGGTATATCGTGCACGATGCATACTTCTGCTTCTGTTTGAAGGTGGGGAGAGAGTCAATGGTTAATGTGGTAAAATGATTTTTTAGCAAACAGACTACTGTCTCTGAGGTAGAGTCAAGTGTTAATGCTATGAAGTACCCACCCTCTGACCTCCTGATGTAGCCACACAAGATATTTTGCTACTCAGATTCAGCTGCACATGAACAGCCCTCCACACTATTTTAATAGGGCTACACTGAGAAAAACGGACGTCATTGAAAATCAAGATGGGGATACGATGAGAAGTAATTTGATTTCATTTTGGCAGAATTATTATTTTACTGGTAACTGTGTTACACTGATGTCCTTTGCTAGCTGGAGAAAGTGAGGGCTGCAGATTCTGTAGATCAGAGTCGAAGAGTGTAGTCCTTAAAAAGAATAACCAGTCAGGCAGCATCCAAGGAGCAGGAGAATCGACGTTTTGGACCTCAGGAATGAGCCTCATACCTCTATGCTTTTCCACATTGCAATCTTCGACATCCTTTACTCGGCATCAGCACAAGCCAGAATTTTCTCTGTGTCCAGTTGCATCTGGACCTATAATGGTCCCTTAGAAACGTAACAGCTGATAGTTCAGTGCAGCACTTACTGCTCCGTAGTGGAACTGTCCTGTCACCCGTCAACAGTCAACAGTCAACTGTAACTCGTCACCATTGAATCTCCAATACTTTAGCAAAGTTACATTTATGAGCTGTCCCCGGTATTGATCCCGATCTTCACTGTCTCTTGGTGGGCAATAAAGTACAATTTCTGGGGTGGCATGGTGGCTCAGTGGAAGGAGTGCACAGGGACTCAATTGAGGTGCGTCACGGGGCTCAGTAATTAGCACTGCTACATCACAGCAGAGACTCCTGTTTGATTCTCCCCTTGGGCGGCTGTCCCTCTGTGGAGTTTGCACATTCTGCAAGTGTCTGCGTGGGTTTCCTCCCACAGTTCGAAGACGTGTAGGATGTGTGAAACAGACAAACTAAATCCTCCATAGTGTTCAGGGATGTGTCATTTGCATTACTCAGGAGAAATATAAGTTAATAAGGTAGAGAATCGGTTTGGGTAGGATACTCTTTGCAAGGAAAAGTTTCCTTTTTCTACAGTGTTGGCATTCTATGATAGAGAAAGTGATAAGGGACTCATGGAGAGGTAAGTAGACAGAGGGGGAGACACACACAGACAGATAAACTAACAGAGAGATAAACACAGTTTTGAGCAAGTAAGTAAGATGGAGAGAGAAGCATATCAGAGAAAACGTGAAAAGAAAAAAAGAGACAATTGAATAGAATCAATGGAAGAAGCTGTGGGGATAGGCGGGAAATATTGTGAGAGAGCCAGATAATTGATCAGAGCCAGACATACGGAGGGACATAAGGTGAAAAACATTCAAGGCAGACAGAAAGACCACTGTCTGGGGCAGAAACACAGAATGAGGCGAATGAGAAAGACATTAACAGACAATCAGAACCAAAACGAACAATGAGAAAGGTAGATTGAGAACAACGGGATCAACGACAGGGAACAAGGAAAGGAAGGACAGACATACAGCTGGATAGTGAGAGAGAAACGTAAAACAGGAGGCATGGAATAACAGAGTAAAGATAGTGAGAATCTGTGAGCAGACGACCCTGAAAAAAAATCTGATTTTTCCTGAGCATGGGAGTACGAAATCTTGAAAATCCTGAAGTCATCAAAACTTTTAAATAGTTTAAAGGAGAATTTCCCAATTTATCCATGTTTCAGACCCAGGATGACAGAAAGCAGGACATTTTCCTCCATACGAATTACTATTCACTGGAGGTGATTGTAATCTAACTTCTGTTTAAAACAACTTAAAAAAAACATAAAACATTGGCTTATGATTCTTCTGGTTAAAATTCTTAAATTTATCAAACTTCTGAAATTCCCCCTTATCAGACACGCGCAGGCAGACATATTTAAACAAAATAAGAATGTTGAGAACGGAGCTAAAGATTGAGACGGCAGCTGAATGATCACAGAGTTCATCAGAGTAATCCTTTATGCAGTTCCTTGGTCTTAAACAAACCCAAAACCCACAGCTTATAATGATTACCGAGGGCAACTATGTTGATGATCTTCAGGATTGAGGCGCTTTTGACTTTCGAGGAATACACAGTCCTTTCATTCCAAAAAATCCGATTGCACCTGCCCAAGCTTTTACACCCACGCGGTGTTCATACTGGAGACAACAGCTTGTGTGTTCGTGGAAATAATGCCCATCTCATCGATAATGGGTTATTTGTCCATACATCACCTATTTGTTGCTGGCCGTGTCTCTATGTGTTAACAGCCTCTGCTCAGATTCATGGAGTCATATAAATGATCATCACAGAAACAGACCCTTTGTTTCAAATCGCCCCTAACGATTAAATATTCGATAAGAATCTAGCCCCATTTGCCAGTATTTGTTCATTTACAAGACTAATTGCTTGTTGCTCAGATACCCTTCAGATACGTTTTAATTGTTGTAATTATACCATGCTTCCGTTATCTAATTTCATACCTGCACCACTCTCCACATTAAGAGGTTGCCCCTTAGGTTTCTTTTAAATCTGCCCCTTGTCAACTATGCCCTCAATTTTTCGATTCCAGTACTTTGGGGAGGGGGAAATCTATTTATTCTCTTATGATGAATAAGTGGGTGCACTGTACCTTCAAGAGAGATAAAAGCTCGCAATACTACCTGACAGTACCAAGTGATCTCAATAAAGTAACAATGTAGCACTTGCTCAAAATTTACATTAGCTGGTTGACTGGGGACAAAAACTCATTCGAATTAAGCCAAACAGTTTAAATTCTAAACTTAAGAAAACAAACTTTCACCCAGTTTGAATTTCTTATATTGATAATCTTAAAACCTAATGACCCAATCTGATGCTTTGGACTTATAAGACAGGGGAAAATTGAACAATTCCGTGGAGAACTGCCATGAAACCATCATGTTAAGACTGCATGAAAAGTAACTGTCTTCAAGGTAACTTCATCAGTAACCTGTGAAGCAAAATCGCTAAGAAGAAGAAAAGAAGGCAGGAATATAGAGAAGAGCTAAAAGCTACCTGGTTTTGAGATAAGACAGGCTGTGTCTTCCAATCTTATAATCCACAACCAACTGATGAAGGAGCAGTGCTCCCAAAGCTAGTGCTTCCAAATAAACCTGTTCGACTAATATCTGGTGTTGTGTGATTTTTAACTTTGGTTTTGAGATAAGAAGTTTCCTTTTGTAAATTGTAATCAAACTTTTTTGGACTCGTATTTTAGAAGGGGAAGGTCAGAGGAATGAGTTGCAATTAGTTGTTCGCTAATTATTCTCTGTTATGCTTCACGAAATAATGTTATAGAGTGACAGAATCATAGAGATGTACAGCACAGAAACAGAACCTTCAGTCCAACTTTTCCATGCTGACCAGATATCCCAAACCAATCTCTTCTCACCTGCCAGCACCTGGCCCATATCCCTCCAAATCCTTCCTATTAATGTATCCATCCAGACATCTTATAAATGTTGCCATTTTCCTAGCCTCCACTACTACTTCTGGCAGCTCTTTCGAGACATGTATCACACACTTGCATGAACAAGTTGCCCCTTAGATCTTTTTTATATCTTTTCCCTCTCAACTGAAACCTATGCCCTCTAGTTCACTCTCCTACACCAAGGAAGAGACTATGTCTATTTATCCAATTCATGCCCCTCATGATTGTATAAACTTCTGTATGGTCGGTTCTCAGCCTCCGACACACCAGCGAAATTAGCCCCAGCCTATTCAATCTCTTCCTACAACTCAAATCGTCCAATTCTGGCAAAATCTGTGTAAATCCTTTCTGAGTCCTTTCTAATTTCACAACATTCTTCCGATAAGGAGACCAGAATTGCAAGCAATTTTCCAAAGGTGCCTAACCAATGCTCTGTACAACTGCAAAACGACTTCCTAACTCTGGTACTCTGACTAATAAAGGAAAGCATACCAAACGCCTCCTTCACTATCTTATTTCACTGCGACTCCACTTTCAAGGAGCTATGAACATGCACGCCAAGATCTCTTTGTTCAACAACAAACCCTTGGACCTTACCATTAGATGTACAAGTCCTGCTGAGATTTGCTTTTCCAAAATGCAGCATCACGCATTTACCTAATTTAAACTCCATCTGCCACTTCTCATCCCATTGACCCATCTGATCAATATCCTGCTGTAATCTGAGGTAACCCACTTCGCTGTCCACTACACCTCCAATTTTGGTGTAATCTGCAAACTTACTAACTATACCTCTTACGCTCACATCCAAATCATTTACATAAATGACAAATCTTAGTTGACCCAGCCCCGACCCTTGTGGAAGTTCAATGGAAACAGTCCTCCAGCCTGAATACAACCATCCACCAACACACTCTGTCTTCTACGTTTGAGCCAGTTCTGTATCCAAATGTCTAGTTCTCCCTGGATTCCATGAGAGTTAACCTTGATAAGCAGTCTCCCATGGGGAACCTTGTCAAACGCCTTATGAAAGTCCTCATAAATCACGTCCAGCACTCTGACCTCATCAATCCCCTTTGTTACTTCTTCAAAACACTCAGTCAACTTTGTGAGACATGACTTCCCACGCACAAAGACATGTTGACTATTCCTAATCAGTTCGTACCTTTCCAAATATGTGTAAATCCTATCCCTCAGGATTCGATCCAACAACTTGCCCATCACCGACGTCCGACTCACTGGGCTATCTTTCTCTGGGTTATCCTTACCAACCCTCTGAGCAGTTAGCCCTCCTCCAGTCTTCTGGAAACTGGCCTGTGATTTTTGATCACACAAATATCTCAACAATGGGCACAACAATCCCTTCACTGGCTTCCAACAGGGTTCTAGGGTACAAATGATGTGTTTCAAGACATTCAGCACTCCCTCCTCTGAAATACCGACATTTTCCAAGACGTCAGCACCTATTTCCCTATATTCTGTATCTTCCATGTCTTTTTCAATTTTAAGGAGTGATGGTGAAAATTCATTTACTATCTCCCCATCTCCTGTAGCTCCACACAAGGGCGGCCTTACCTGACTTTGAGGTCACCTATTCTCCCCCTCGTTAACTTTTTGTGCTTAATGTATTGGTAAGCGCCCTTTGGATTCAACCTAACTCCATTTTCCAAAGCTACTTCATGTCCTCTTTCTGTCCTCCTGATTTCCCTCTTAAGTATACACCTATTTCTTTTATATATGCTGCTTTCTTTTTCTTATCAAAAAACTCTCTCTTTTTTTGGTCATCCAGCATTTCGTACGCGTCCCAGCCTTTCTTTCAACGCTAACAGGAATGTACTATCTCTGGATCTCGTTATCTCGTCTCTGACGGCTTCCAATTTCCCAGTCATCCCTTTACCTATGAACATCTGCCCGCAACCAGCTTTGGAAAGTTCTTGCCTAATACCGTCAAAAGTAACTTTTCTTCAATTTAGATCTTCAACTTTTAGAATTGGTCGTTCCTTTTCCATCACGGTTTTAAAATTTATGGAATTATAGTCGCTGCCCAAAGTGCTGCCCCACTGGCCCCTCAGTCACCTGGCTTAGAAAGTTGTTAATTTTTACTTTAAATAGTTCTTGGCCTCTCGAACATTTTGAAGATTATTGCATGTGATAGCTCCTTTCAGTGTTGCTGGTTTAAATGGAGCAGGAAAGGTTACCCTGTGTCCTAACACTATCCATGTTGATCACCATTTTATGAACTTCTCCAAGGTCTTCTCTCAACCTCCAATGCTTCAGAGAAAAGAATCACAGCCGGTTCAAATTCTTCCTGTAACGTAAACACTCCAAACCAGACAAACATTTTGTAACCTTGTGCTGCACAATTCAAATTTAACAATATCTTTCTTATAAGATATAAACCAGAAATGAATAAAATATTCCAAAACACGCCTTATCAATGTCCTGTTCCATTGCAATATGGACTCCCAAAGGCAAGGCTCAATGCCAAGACTAAAAGGGGTGGCGCTGTTTTCAAAGAAAATTGAGCCTGCCCATCAATATCTCTTTGATTAAGACCTTTTGAGCACCATGCCACTCGCCCGAAATTCCACCCAGCCCACTCTGCTCCAACTAACTGCTATGCAAGCAGTGTTTGCAATGAGTAGCATGTTAAAAGTTTTTAAAATATGGAACTCTTCTTTCCACAAGCTTAATATTA
Source organism: Hemiscyllium ocellatum (assembly GCF_020745735.1). Taxonomy (NCBI): domain Eukaryota; kingdom Metazoa; phylum Chordata; class Chondrichthyes; order Orectolobiformes; family Hemiscylliidae; genus Hemiscyllium; species Hemiscyllium ocellatum. Next base: position 2,561,326 of record NC_083441.1, read on the forward strand.
TTTAAAACTGATGTATTTTCTCATTTCGTTCGGCAATTAGAATGGGGCTGGAAAAGCACAGCAGTTCAGGCAGCATCTGAGGAGCAGAAAAAATAAACAAAGCGCAGTTATGACAGAATATAAAGAAAGAAAAGCATAGGCAACAAATAGCGAAGAATCTGAGAGATTGACAGGAGAGACAGTGGATCATTAATACAGAATAAGACGCAAAAATATGAAAAAAATGATGCATAAACATGGAGATGTAGAGTGTTGGTGAGGGTAGAGCAGGCGATGGCGAGATGGCATTCGCAGCAATGATAGCGTTTGCAGGCCCGGCATAGGACACGAGGAAGCAGTGTGATGGTGGTGGAGAGGGGCGAATTTTTGCCCCACTGGCATAGTTGTCCTTGGCTCCAGATAGAATTAATGAGCTTTGCTCAGGACCCATGGCAATGGGGAACAATAATTACTAAAGATAAATTGAATCAAATATAATGTAAAAGAGATTGAGAAGCAAGTGTCCCTCAATTGTATTCAAAAGACCTAGGTACTTCAGTATGTCTCCAGTCCACAAGACATTTTATAGTGGTAGAGCTGGTTCTTAGAAATGTAGTGCGGCCAGGCGATGAAGTGGGAACATTTTGGGCAGACAACGATTATTGCATTGGAAGTTTACGGATGATGGTGGAGAAGGAATATGCTCAATCCAGAGTAAGTCTTTGCAGAGAGAGATCTTCAAGGTATCAAGAACAGAGGTAGAGCCAGCAAGACGACAATGAGAGTTTGCTGGGAGTGATTGAAGGACCTCCAAAGTGAAGATGATCTCTGTGCAATCGAGTATTTTTCCCTCACGCAAAGCAACTTGTTGGGCAAATAACCTTCACAAAGGCTGAAATGATGTGCTGATGACAGTAGTGGGCAATGGACACAAAAAGTTTGGAAGGCAGAGGATCAGAGATTAGCACTGCTGATTCACAGCGCCAAGGGTCAGGAAAATTTCCACCCTCGAGCGAATGCCCAATTTGCATTTGCACGTTCTCTCTGTTTCTGTGAAATCTTTTCCCCGCAGTCCGAGGAATTTCATTTTATGTGGATTGGAATTGCTAAATTTCCCCATAGTGTCTCGGGAGATCTGAGTTAGTCGTGGAAAACGCAGGGTTAGCAGAATGAGGTTAGCTGTAGGTGGGATGTTGTTCAATAAGTTGGTGTGGACCCGTTGGATCGCATCGCCCATTTACCAACTGCAAGAATTCTATGATCTGCGAAATGCAATTGAAAAGCAAAGGGAACGCAATGCACTAAAAGGGAAAGGAGAGAGCAAAGAGTAATTTTGAGAAAAGAATGGCAGCGAACATCAAAGGGTGCACCAAACTGTTCATAATTAGATTCCCTACAGGCCCTTCGACCCATCAAGTCCACACCGACCCTCCAAAGAGTAATTCAACCAGACCCACTTCCCTCTGACTAATGTGCCGAACACTTTGGACAATTTAGCATGACCAATTCACCTGACCTGGACATATTTGGCTGTGGGAGGAACCAGGAGCAAAACTACGCAGACACACGGAGAATGTACAAAATCCACACAGTCACCCGAGGCTGGAATCGAGCCTGGGACCCTCGTGCTGTAAGGCAGCATTGCTAACCACTGAGGCACCGTGTACAAAAATAACTGTATAAAGCTGTAACAGAAGGAGTAAAGATAACGGGCAACAGTAAACACATGGAAAAAGAGAATAAGTATTTTTCTTATCATGGATGAGACAATGTAGGCAGGAATGTAAGATGTGTGGAATGCGCAAAGAGATTGGAGATGCACAGAGGTACATGGGGTGATCAGTAAATAAATCCAGCAGCTCACAGATGATCCCTCCAGTTTTTGTGGCGGAAAATTCCTCACCAGTGTGTCATCTTGACCTTCCCTGTTTATTCCTGGCCTGTGCTGTTCTTTAATGAGCTGAACATTAGGGATTAGCAATCTTAATCACGTAGAAAGACGGATTGCTAATGCATGGTTCCAATCCCTTCTGAGTTTGGAGCATCCTCTTTCCCTCATCCACTTTCTTCCCCTCTCCCATCCGCGTCCCCCCATCTCTTACTTTCTCTTTCTCTGTCTCACTACAATGACTGCAAAGTTTATCGTCATCCTTTTTTAATCGTTCTAAACACCTTGTAACCAGGAATGTGTCACAACTGATCCTCCGTCCTTTCGACGAGACTTTGTAGAATCCACAGCATTTTCTTTTCTTTTCTTTGGTGAACATGTGCGTTTGGATAGCTGGGAGTTCCTTGTCAGGGCGGTAACGGATATGGGGAGGTAGGGGGTGGTTTGTCCAAAATATGCTCCAGTATCTCATCAAACCTATTTACCACATATATCGTCTTCATAATCGTAGTTTGGCGCCTCCAAATTTCCATTGGTTTAATTTCGATGTTATTCCATTTATTACCCATTACTCTGAGCTGACCAATACCTTATTGCTTCCTGAAATAGTGTTAGCCACCCCTGGAGTTACTAAGTGCATCTTGTTCCTGTCCGAATTTTTGTACTGGGCACTATGCTTCTGACTAGGTCATTAAAACCTAAGTGGTGGGAAGACGCCAGCTATCCATGCAATCTGAACCTGCGTCTGTCGAGGTGTACTCAATGGGAGTCGTGAAGTTCCCGTCAGTCTCATCATTGTTGCAATTACCCCTTCATTCTAAAGTACTCTATTCTGATGCACTGTTCTCACCACATATTACTTCACTTTACACTTATTTCGTCAAATGTGAACCATAATCCACAAACAAATATTCTGTTACTTTCTGAAAGATCTGGAACAGGCCCATTATTATCAACTATGGTAGACGTGTCTGAGACAAAGGAGCATCAGTTTAATCTAAGGAGGAATACTTCGTGGGAGATATGAGATTTTCTTTTCACCTAGAGTTTTGTTGAAATATGTGATGTGCTACCTAAGACGGTGGAGGAGCCAAAACCTTTAAGAAGTACTTGGATGAAAACTTAACATGTCGGGGCAGAGTGGACTGTTCACCAGGTAAAGGTAAACGGGATCACTGTATTTTGATATTTGTTTGCATTTCATAGATGTAGTCGGGCAAAGATCCTGTTTCTCTTCTATGTGACTTTCTGAAGACATGTTTTGTACAAATCAGAATAACATGCTTTATTCGATTAAGAACACCCTGTCCCCCTACGCATTCTGCCTTTAATATTATGCTGGATTGACTCTACGGGCATGGTTAAAATCATTCATTATCTGCTTAAGTGGTGCAGTGCTGCAAAACGACCTCTGAGTCAAATTAAGAAAAACAAAATCAGAATTACTGAACCGTAAGAATTTTGAGAGTTCCATTCCTGTTCGTGTTTTGTTAAAATCCTGGTATCTGCAGATCAGTGAATGTTCTCTTGCCTGAGCAAGCAGAAGGCATGTTGACTTGAAAGACGTCAGCTGAACTTATTTGTTCAGAGACTGCAAGTAATGTCTCCAGAGTTCCTCTATGCGTGGCTGGAGAGATCGCCTGATCTCTTCACAAGGGAAACACTCCAAAGTGCCATATCATGGGGTTTCATAGAAAGGTTTAAGCTCTGGCATGCAAGCAGTTTGGCATGTTGAAGAGAGAGGGAGAGGAGCGAACACAATCCGAGAAGAGCACACTGTAATATTATATTACATGCAATGGAATTGAATTGGGATACATCAGACTGCAATTACACAAAGAAAAACCAGAAAATCTCTTCGCATATTGCTTTCTATATTAGGAATCAACATTTGATGCCGACATATGCTCGAATACGGCGTGTACTCCAGTTGTTCGAGTACGTTTACTATCCCTTCCTTGCATTTGTTGGTGTTTTTGGTAAGTATTTTTATTCAGTGAGTTCAGTCCATGAATCTGAACTGATGTGAGTCTGTCAAATGAATACAAGTTGAGCAGTTTAAACGTTTGTACGCCCTGTGTGTTGCCTTTGAGGGACCTGGCTGACTGCATCACTGTTTTGAGATGTATCGTGACACCAGCAGCAGCAGTTCAAGTCCGGCATTCCATGATGTGTCCACCTCACTCCCTCGCCCTTGAAATCAAAAAAATCCAGCAAGAGTTTCAACACCACCATCAAATCTCTTTTCCTGAAATTTGATAATGGACACATCATTATTATTACCATTTTATTTTAATAAGGAAGATTTTCCAAAGAAACTTTCGAGTTGGTTAACCATGTGCATCTTGTAAATACTACACATAGTTGTGACTAAGTGTCCGTGGTGGAGTGTGTGGACGTTTGCGGATATGATATCAATCAATCAATGAACCAGTCACTGTCTCCAAAATAACTTTCTGCACTGGAGCAGAACACTCTCAGCGCAGTCCAAAGATTCCTCGCAGGTAAAGCGGAGACAGAAGCAGCACCAGCTGACTGGTCCGTCTGAACCGAGAGTGGGGATGACACTCCCAATTTCTGAAGGGGACTGAACCTGAAAATATTAGCTCTGCCACTCTCTCCACAAATGTTGCCAGACCTGCTTTGTTTCTCCAGCCATTTCCGATTTCGTCTTAGACCTTCAGTAGTTCATTGTTTTATTTCTTCAATCCCACATTTCGGCCTGGATGAATGGCAACAAGAAGGCGAGAGAAGCACATCATAAATATTGGTCCTGAGAGACGTTGTTTTATAAGAAAAAAATATGCAATTCAAGGCTTGGCTCGTGTCCGTTGAAGTTTCGAACAATACATGTGAAATATGAAATCTTCAATGGAGATATGATGGGGTGAACAGGAAAGTGATTTTCCCTTATTCTATCACCTGACTCAAATAAGGGGACAAAACCTTGCACAAAGGAGATTTCATGAGAGATTGCCAAAGAAGAATCAAGCAAATTGAAAAAGAGGGAGTGCAGGCATGATGAAAAGACTTCAATCCAGGCATGGCGACCGGCAGAGCTGGGGCATCTCCAAAGCAACAGGCAATATTTAGGATCTCCCATTATGCAAACATCCAGTTTCAAATGACGGCGGGGAATGAAGCAAGGAACCCAGGGATAGTGTTTTACAAATATGCCCATCTTCTCTAGCCCTATATGTTCCTAGAAACAAAATGAAGCATTCATCTGCTTTTATTTCAATCAGAGGTGTCTCGTGGCCGTATCTTCTTGGCCTCGATGCAGGCCACATGATATAAATTCAAAATCTAACGCAGGTTAGGGAATTGATATACGGATGAAAGGAATTAGTTGTTTCATTGGTGAGGCCATTTCCGCACAGTGAACACACTGGTGCCTATGTCACTGTCTTATATTATCCAGTTAGGAGAAAATTTAGAGAAGTTCAGCAGGTCTGGTTGAATCTGTGGAGAGATAAAAATAAGAACTTTAATTTGTTATCTATTGTACGTTTTAATCTTTGACTGCGTCATCCCCACAAAGTCACCACTCCACCCCATTCCCATTAACCTGTCCTGAACTCAAGTCATAATCAGGAATGTCATTCCTACATTTACAGTGTGGAGTCATGTTTCAATTCCAGTATGGATCTTCTCTAGGACAGCAAGTTTGGAGAGAGGATGGGGATTAACACTTTGTTCTCAATATGATTTAAATATATACAATTAATTCAGCTCTCACAACGCTCCATTTCAAGCACTGCTAAGACATCAAATGATATGACAGAAACAATCATTCCTTATGTCATTCTTAAATGGATACCCCTTAATTCTGAGACTGTTCTTTTTCTGCTGTCAAATGGAATATGTGCTCTTCAAATGATGTATAATTTTTAGGTTTTGTTGCCTTTCTCACAGTTAACATATTGGCGATTGCAATCCTGTCTCGAACTACGTGTGGTATTTCCAAATGCGTAACCCTGTATCTGGTAGGCATGGCAGTGACGGATCTACTGATCAATATCTTTGACGTGACACTGAGGCAGATTCCAATTGTTTATAAAGCAACATTTCAGTTCGTGAAGTCTATCCCTGTGTGCAATATCCATGCTATCCTTGTCCATGCAGCCACAGATTGTTCTGTGTGGTTCACTGTTGCTTTCACCTGTGATCGTTTTGTTACCATCAATTGCCAGAAACTGAAACGTAAATATTGCAAAGTGACAATTGCATCTGCGATATTAGGTTCAGTGACAATACTGAGTTGTTTGAAGAATGTATTTTGGTATTTTATGCTAACAGGTCAGTATCAATTAAAGAACAACCCTTGGTTTTGTGAGCTAAGATGGAATATTGCATTATCGCAGTTCTGGGCAATTGTCGAAATCATTCATCATGTCCTAACCCCGTGCTTGGCAATTCTTTTGACTGTTCTGTTTAATACTTTATGTATCAGACATATTCTAATGGCCAGCAGCGCTCGCATGAGATTCTGCACTCTGAGCAAGGAGAAGAATGTCACAGACACAAAAATGAAAAATAGAAGAAAATCCATAAATTTACTGTTTCTTATTTCGATCAACTTTGTCCTCTCGTGGGCCATCCTTACACTCTATTCAATATGGAAAAGAGTGTGGCGACTAGAACAGAAGAGATTTTTCCTACATTATTTTGTGCAGGAAATTGGATACATCTGCCAGCTCACCAGTTGCTGCACAAATATTTGCATTTATTTCATGACATTGACCAAGTTCAGGGATCAGATGAAGGCTGAAATTTCCAGTTACTCTTATTAAACGTGTTTAAACAAAGAAGAACAGCTTTTTCTTAAAAGAAAGAATTCAGTTCGCATCAAGGTTTCCAGAAACAGAGGCTGCAGTGGTCAGTGAAGACACAACAGCATGTGATAAGCAGACAAAGTTGAGAAGTCTGCTCTTTCACCAAGCGGCACTGCTATGGACATTGTGGTGTCATTCTGCTATCTCCCCGGAGTCAGCGATGCAAACAGAGTGGGGTCAGGCTGCTTCATTCCTGGCGTCGGTAACACACACATGTTTGGGTCAGACTGCAGTTTCGCCGAGGTCAGTGATACACATTCAGTGGGGTTATTCTGCTGTCACCCCGAAGTTAGTGATACACGAGATCAGGTAACCTTCGCCCCAAGGATGTGGATACATTTGCGTGCTGTCAATCTTCCCTGATGACTCCTTTATGACTTTGCTTAAAATACACCTGAGAAGAAAATAACCTTTTAAAAAGGAAAACATGACTTCATTAGAAAACTCTTTGGTTTTACTCTGTCATTACACTACAATACATAGACATTGTATTGACTAGAAACATGGAAAGATGTGCTACTACATTCTGTTTCTGTATCAACAATGCGTCAGTACATCAATTTTCTCGTCCTGCCACATACACATTTGAGTGGCCGCAATAATAGGCTCCCTCTGAACATTCTGAAACTTTTGTCCTTAAATTTCTCCAAAACCCGTAATAGATTATAATCAATGCATGTGATTGATTCAGACAGATTATTGACATCATAAACTTTTAAATTTTGTAACACCCACAACAAGCTCAAGATCTCCTTTTCAATTGTTGATTATTTCAGTTGGTAAATGGTCGATGTGGAAGAGAAATACCTTATAGCTATTTCCATGTTGTCATTGTCTTCCTGGAAGAGTACAGTACTGACACCACACCACTCGTATCAGTAGCTATGTTGAATGACATTGCTCAATTCGGTGTGTTTAATACTGGGGCAATAGTTCACACCGCCTTTAGGCTGTCAAATGCCTTCTAAGAAATTTCAGTGAAGGATCATCTGCTGAAGTTTGTCCAGACTGCGGCAGAGTTTTACAATTATAACTTAAAGAAAGTAGAAGAAAGTCAGAAATCCGGGAACTGGACGATCTCTTGTCATTGTTAAGCCCTGTTCATTCCCAGATGCTTCAGCACCTCCCCGTTAAATCCTCTCTAAAAACATTTCCAAGTACAAAATAACTTTATTAAACGGACAGTACCAAAGCAATAGCCAAAGCATTTGCCCCAGTGTGGGGGGGGGGGGGGGGGGGGGGGAACCAAAGCTACGGAGAATAGATTTAAGCTTAAAAGATCCTGATGAACAACTTTTTCTCACAGAGTATGGAATTTCTATTGAACAGATTTCTAAAGGAGGTGTTAGAAAGAGGTGCGATGAAATTATTTGAAAGTGAAGAATGTTTGAGAGGGATATGGAACAAATGCAAACAAATGTGACGAGTTAAGCTTTTGGATTATTTTACCAAATCTAATTATAACTTAAAGCATAGAACAGTGGAGCACAGTGCAGGCCCTTCGACCCACGCTATAGTTCTGAGCATTTATCTTAATCTAACATCAATCTAACGGACACAGTACTCAATTTACTGCCGTCCACGTGATTTTCTAACAGTCGCTTAAGTGTCCCTAATGCCTTTGACGCTACTACCACTACTGACATTGCTTTCCACGTACCCATACACTCTTCGTAACGAATGTACCTCTGACATCTCCCCATACCTTCCACAAATCACTTTAAAATTATGACCACTCGGGATAGCTATTTTTGCCCTGGAGAAAAGTATCTGATTATCCACTCTATCTGTGCCTCACATGATCTTGTACGCATCGATAAATCACCTCTTTTCATTCTTCTCTCCAGTGTGAAAACCCTGATCTCACTCAACCTCCCTCATATGCCATGCCTTATCCAATTAAGGCAGCATCGTCGTACATCGCCGTTTCACCCTCCCTAAAGCATTTTCATATTTTCTGTGATGAGGCGACAAGAACTGCAATATTCCAAGTGTGGGCTAACAAGGGTTTTATGGAGCTGCAACATATCCCCGCGGCTCTTAAGTTTAATCACTCTGGTTAAAAAAAAACGCCAAAACATCATACGCCTTCGTAACAACCCTATCAACCAAGGGGGAAACTCTGAGGTATTGATGTAGATGGAACCCAAGATCAAGTTGTTCTTCCACAATGCTAACCATCCTGTCTTTAAATCTGTACTCAGCATTCAAATTCGATCTACCAAAATAAATCAGTTCGCATTTATCCAGGTCGAACGCCATCTGCCACTTGTCAGACAAGATCGGCACACTGTCAATGTCATGTTGTTGCCTGCAACACGATATTACAGTACCTCTGATCTTTGTGTCATTGGCAAACGTACTTATCCACAGATCCACTTATTGGTTGAAGCAATTAAAATAAACTACAAAAGGCAGGGGTCTTACTTGTCACTGATCTCCAGGCAGAAATGTTCCATCCACAATCGCTCACTTTTGGGCAACCAATTCAGTATCCAGCCAGCCAAAGTTTCCTGCATCCCATACCACTCAGCTTGCTGATTGTTGTTGTGGTTCTGCTCGCCGACCTGGAAGTTTTTGCTGCAAACGTTTCGTTCCCTGGCTAGAGAACATCATCAGTGCTGTTGGAGCCTCGTGTGAAGCGCTGCTTTGATGTTTCTTCCGGTATTTATAGTGGTTTGTTCTTGCCGCTTCCGGGTGTCAGTTTCAGCTGTAGTGGTTTGTATATGGTGTCCAGGTCAATGTGTCTGTTGATGGAGTTTGGGGATGAATGCCATGCTTCTAGGAATTCTCTGGCTGTTCTCTGTCTGGCTTGTCCTATGATAGTGGTGTTTTCCCAGTCAAATTCCTAGAAGCATGGCATTCATCCCCAAACTCCATCAACTGACACATTGACCTGGACACCATATACAAACCACTACAGCTGAAACTGACACCCGGAAACGGCAAGAACATCCATCAACAGACACATCGACCTGGACCCCACATACAAATCACTGCAGCTGAAACTAACACCCGGAAGCGGCAAGAACAAACCACTATAAATACCGGAAGAAACATCAAAGCAGCGCTTCACACGAGGCTCCAACAGCACTGATGATGTTCCCTAGCCAGGGAACGAAACTTTTGCAGCAAAAACTTCCAGCTCGGCAAGCAGAACCACAACAACGGATACCCGAGCTACAAATCTTCAATCAGATTTTGCTGATTGTGCTTACCTTAGGGAACCTCACATGCCTTACTGGAATCCAAATGTAACACATCTACTGTTCGACGTTCGTAAACCTGCCGCTCACAAAGCAGTGCTGACATTTTTAAATCAAACTCTCTTTTTCCATCTAAGCATAAATCCTATCCCTCCGAACGCTTTCCAGTACCTTGCTTACCACAAGTTTTAAGACTGAATGGTCTACAATTTCCAGTTTATTTCGCTATTCCCTTTCCTGAACAGAGGAACAACACTCGCTTCCCTCCAATCGCCTGCAGACAGTAAGAATGCAAAGATAATCGCCGGAGGTGCAGCAATCGCATTTATCACTTCTCGTAGTAGCCTTTAATATATCTGGTCTGACCCTTATCAAGCCTATTATCCTGCTCCACGGTGTTCATCCTAGCAGCAATTGCATGCGTGCACTGAGTATTGAAGCAATCAACTCATTTAGGGCATCCCCAGCCTCTTCAGACTTCAGACTAGTTCCCTCCACTATCCCCGATTGACCATATCATCTCTCTGATCATACTCTTACTCCTCACGTAACCGAAGGATGCTTTTGTGTTTTCAGTAATTCTTCCTTCCAAGGCTTTTTCATACATTCTCCTTGCTAGTCTCTGCCCATTTTTGACCTCATTCCTAGCCATCCTATAAACCTCAAAAGCTGTGTCAGAAACTTGCTTTCTCAACTGGAAGTAACCTTCTTTCTTCTCTTGACGAGAAGCTCATTTTCGTAATCAACGAAGATTCTTTCACCTTACTATTCCTTGGTTGCCTCAATGAGACAAGTTATCCAACACTAGAAACAAATGCTGTTTAAGCAGCTTCCATGTTTCTGGTGTTCATTTCCATCGAACAATTGTTCCCAATTTATATTTCCATTGCTCCTGTCCAATAACAATGCAATTTCACCTCCACGCAACTTCAAATATTGTCTGTCTCAATCACTTTCCATTGCTATGGTAAATGTGAGGCAGTTTTGGTCACTGACATCGAACTGCTCTCCCACTGAGATATCTGACACCTGACCTGCCTCGTTGCCAAACAAGAAATACAATATGGTCTCGCCCCCACCACAGTCGGAGAACCCACATAATGAGTCATTAACCATTCCTGGAGTCACCCAACAAAATCAGTTCCATCTAGACCATCTAGACTATTTGTACTAAGGATGTTCCAATCAATGTTGGAGAAGTTGAAGTTACCCACAACAAAACCACTGTAACATCTGCAGCTTTTCGAGGTCTACTGTGCATTCTGTCCTTCCACCTCTGCTGCTATTGGGCGATCTATAGAATACACACACTAAAGCGACAGTTGTTTTCCTGTTGCTGACTTCCATCCATACTGTCTCAGCTGAGAAACGCTCCTTTTCTGTAACTGTAGTACACTCCCTAATTAACAATGCTATCCCCCTCCTCTTTTACCACTCTCCCTCTCCTTCTTAAAAGATCTAACTTGTTAGGCTGATGGGCTGATTCCAGTTTTATGACTCATACTCTGGAATTCACAAAAACTGCATCAGTGAGCTCTTGTATTTTTATGGACTGGGACTGTGAACTCTAGACTGAGAGTGTGTTGCTGGAAAAGCACAGCAGGTCCGACAGGATCCTCATTCCAGATGAAGGACTCCGGCCTGAAACATTAATCCTCTTTCCTGATAAGTGCTCCGGCCTGAAACGTGAAACCTCATTCCTGATAAGGCCTCCATCCCTAAACGTCGGTTTTTCTGTTCCTCGGACGCTGCCTGACCTGCTGTGCTTGTCCAGCAACACATTTTCAACTCTGATCTCCAGCAACTGCAGACATCACTGTGTCCCAGTGAACATTGGGATTGGCAACGAAGGAAACAGTGTATGACAGAGACATGAACTGTCCAGATTCCCTTGGACGTGATCGTGGAATGGGGCACAGTGTTGAGGGATGGGATAGTGAGATTTGATGAATGTTTGGCGGGGTTACTGTTCTGATGTGGAGCTTGGAGTGGTAAGATTACGGTAGGCCTGAGCCCAGTTGCCCACTCTCGGTGAGTTTGTCCATCCATAGACAGAGAATACACCTCCAGACAGAGCTCGAATCAAGAATGGAATGCCAAGCTACTAAAGAGGTAAGCGAGGAGAAGCGAGTCCCAGAATCTCAATATTCACTAGTTCCATGTCCTTAAACCGCCGGGGATATCTGATTGGAATCGAAAGGCGATCAAGGTGGCTAGAATCGGAGTTATGCAGCGAAATTAGACTGTCCACGGAGGGAGGGGTGGCAATTCCGAGATTGGAGAATGTTACGGATATGTGGAAGTTTGTACGCGCTGGTGGAGTTAACAGAGATTGACATGCAGTGTATGGAGGAGAGAATGTTACAGGGACAGGGAGAGAAGATCGGCATTGGATGAGTAGATAGAGGTAGGGGCGGAAAAGATGAGAGATGAAGAGGGAGACAAAGATTTTGTGTCAGAGGTGGATTGAAGTTATCCCTTGTCACCATCCCCAGCATCCACTGGGAAGGTTTACGACCAGACATAATCTTGAGACCAGTTCTGCATGTGGGATCTTATGCATGATCAGGGAATGCTGTAGTTGGTCAGCTGCAAGTGGCAGCACACACATTAAGCAGGAGTGGAACCCAAAACATATGTTGATCAATGGCTATGTTCGGGATGTTGGATTTTCTTCAAGTCAATTTGAACATGTTATCTTTGCCCTTTTAAGTTATTTGCTGTGGAAGTTTAGTTGTTAATATTTATTGGACTGCCAATGTAATTATTATTTCCTTATCCTGTTGTGGATGAGATTTTCCTTTGGTATCACAACATTTCTTCAGAGTTATTGGGCTTGACATGGGGGAATGAGCAGACTTATTTTCGTATTTTGTACACCATACTCTCTTCCCTTTACCCCCCCCCCCCCGCCCGCCACCACACACACACAGCAATTACCCGCTTTTGACACATAATGCCTGCCCGCACCACAGGTTTTCAACAGTTTAATGTGTATACATATGACTAAATGCTAGTCTCTCTGTGTATGTTGGTGTGAAAGTCTGGGTATTTGTTAATCTGTGAGTCTTTGTTTGAGTCTGTGTGAATGTGTGTCATTGTTTGATGGTTTTCAGTGAGTGCTTGTTTGTGTCTTTTATTTTTATTGTGTGTGAATGTGTGTTAAGTGCATGGATGTGAACTTGTTTCAATGTGTGTCTGAGTGTTTGAGTGTACATCTGTACTTGCGTGTGTTTCTTGTGTATTTTTGTTTTTGATTTGTAGGTTTCTGTGTGTATTTTTGTGGCGTTCTTTTCTCTGTCAATTGATGGCCATGTGAATGAAGAAAGAGGAATCTAATGTGCTCCTGAAGGATAGGCACACATCTCTAGAGATTGATCCTCAAGGAAATAAGGAGTGTTTCATTCAGTTTCGTAGTCAACCCGATTTTGTAATCATGCCACTCCTCATCCCACTCAATGCTTCCCCACTCTCTGTCCTGTAATTATACAGATCTACAGAAATGTACAACTTTGCCATGACATTCAGTGCAAGACATGTCAGTGAACCGACAATGGTGTCACCATTACACCTGGTGACTAATCCTATCATGACTGTGGCGAATACTCTTTGTGACTCGATCAAGGTGGGCTATCTCATATGCTGCAGGCAAGGATGCTGTGACGGATGGTACATTGCCGCGACCGAGTAGACATTAGGACAACGAATGAATGGACAGTGCACAGCATTTGCCAGGCAGGAGTGCTCTTTCCTTACTGGCGAATACCTCAGTGGTTCGGGAAATTCAGCCTCGAATCATTGGGTTAGACTTTGTTACAAAGAACAATGCAGAGTGCCACCACCATGTCTTGTGTTTCTTGCCAGTTCAAGAACATACCTAATAATTCTTGGATTATTTCGAGGTTTTCTGCCTGTCTGACATTCACAGACAGTGCTCTCCAGATTCGCAACACCTTCAGGATGAAAGCATTTATGCTCACCTTCCTTCGAACTATCTGCCCCATCCCCTTACACCTTGAATCTCCATTTCCAATTCGTCCATCGAGAGGAAATGCATCTTCCTCTCTGCCCTGTACATACTCCCTACCATTATCCCATCTCACTGTCTTCGTCCATCATCACCTTCGCTTTAAGTACACAACACATTTTAGCTCTATTGAAACTGTTTATAAAACTGCAACTCACCAGCAAAGGCAACATTATAGTTAATTCTCCTCTTCATCCTCTCCACTGCTATAACATTTCTCGTGTCATGTGGATTCCAGAACTGCCGACAATATTCTAACTGTAGCCTTACCAGCGTTTTACTCAGTGTCAGCATGACCTCCCTGCTCTGACCTGGATGTCTTCTCTAATAAAGGCAAGTGTGTCTTATGTATTCGTGACCACTGGTGGACATTGGCCCATTGATTTTCAATGCTTCCAAAGGTGTAACCATTCATCGTGACAATTGATACCTGGTTTGTCCTGCCAATGTCCATCACCTCACATTTATCCTAATTGATTTCAATTTGCCAATGACAGCCCATCTGACCAGCTCAACTATAACCTCCTGTGCTCTGAGGCAATCCTGAACACTAGTTGAAAACGTGAGGTCTGTAGACGCTGGAGAAAGAGTAAAAAAAGAACTTCAGGCAGCAACCGAGAAGCAAGAGAGATGATGTACCGTGAATAAACTCTTCATCGGGAACGTGTGAGAATCATTGGGGTGAGACGTAAATGGAAGGGGTGTGTGTCTGTAGGAAGTTAGCTTGGAAACCAATAGATGCATACAGGTGCTGAGTGAAGTTGTTACGTCGGGGCAGGCAGAAGGGCGGATGAGTGGAGGGGTGTAAGATAGACAAGCAGGATCGTTCAATGGGACTGTGTCGAATTAGTGGGTTGGATCTGGGATAACGTCGGGGAGGGTGTTGTGAAAACTATTGAATCCGACAGTGATGTTGTGTGGTTGCAAGTCTGAAGGTGGAACATGAGGCATTCATTCTCATTGTGTCGGAAGGCTTCGATTTGGAGATGGAAGAGGCCCAGGACTAGCATGTCTTTGACGCATTTGGAGAGGACGTTCAAGTGGTCAGTCATAGGGCGGCGGTATTGTTGGGTGAGTTTGTCCCCGAGATTTTCTCTGCAATGTCCTTCTTGTCTCATCAGTATTCAGGAGACCACACTGGGTGAAAGGGACACAGTATCCAGGACACACACACTCAACAACCCTCGGCTCTGCGGCCAACCACGTCAACTCCGCCTCCCACTTCATCAAGAGCATGCAAGTCTTGGCCCTTCAATACCACTTAATCTAAGCCACCCAACGAATGGAGGAGGAACGCGTGATTTTCAAACGTGGCATTCTCCAACCACACGGCATCAAACTCGATTTCAACAGTTTCCTCTTCTCCTCTACCCCAAATGTATTCAAGATTCAAACCTCCAACTCGGCACCACTCTCTTGAAATGTCCTACGTGCCCATTGACCTTCCCACTTTGACCTTCCGACCTCCACATCAGTCAATCAACAACATCCTCGACCTTCATCTATTGCATTGAAGCTACATTTCTCCAGCCATACTACCTCCCATTCATCTCTCAGCCCCGTCTGCTTGTCCCTCCTCCCACAATCCTGATGAAGGGCTTATGCCCAAAATGTCGAGTCTACTGCTCCTTCGATGCTGCCTGGCCTATTTTGCCTTTCCAGCGCATCACTTTCCGACTCTCCTCTCTCTTTCTCTGTATACCATTTGTTGTTTGATTTGTGAACCTAATGACCATCACTCCTACATCAACGTCCAAATTATTTACATTCTCGACAAATAGTATGGTACTGACCCCTGCTGCATGTATGACTCTACGACTCTGTGGAAATCCCACGCAGATAGAATTCCAGTTAAAAAAAACCCTCGACAATTAACCCCTCTTCACTTCTTCTCAAACAAGTGTAGATCCAATTTTCTAAATTTCCTTGGATCATCACTTCTTATCATGGCTATCAGTGTCCTGTGTGTGTCCTTACCCGGAATCTTGCTGATGTCTTGTAGATGACGTTTTTAAAAAATCCTTCGGTAGACACCTGATCAACTTTTTGAAAAGTTCAATCAGATTGTTTAAACATGACATTTTCTTAACTAAACTATGCTGATTGTTAAAGATGCATGCCTATCCAAATGAAAATTAATTCTGCCCATCTGAATGGTTTTCAATATTTTCTCCACCAACACGGTCAGGCTTCCGTTTTTTTTTGCTGTTCTCTTCTTTCTGCATCCCTCTCTCCATTCCCTGCAATCATTATCTGCATCTGTCTATTTGCACCAGTCTATCTAAACGTCTATCCCTGTCTTTGTCTATTTCCCCCACACATCTTCTCTCTTTGTCTCTTCCCAGGTTCTCTCTTTCCCTTTATTTCGCCTCACACTGTCTCGTCCTGTCTTTTTTTTTGTTTGTATCTTCCTCTCCTTCTTTCTGTCTGTCTGTCTGTCTGTCTCTCTCTCTCTCTGGCCTTATCTTTCTCTCAGTATTTCTGGCAGCATGTCTCTCTCTCTCTCTTTCTATCTATCGATTTCTCTTTCTCTCTGTCTCCACCTCTCTCTGTTTCTTGTTCTATTACTCTCTGCATTGTCTATCTGCACGTCTCTCTTTGTAAGTCTATCTTTGTCTCACTCAAGCTATGCCTTTGCCTCCGTTTGTCTGTCTGGCACTATTTCTGTGTGTTTGACTCTCTTTCTGTCTACATCTCTATCTATTTAGACCTATCTGCCCCTCTTTCTCTCATGTATTCTCTCTCTTGTGTGCTCGTTGTCGTTGACTTTCTGTCTGTCTCTTTTACTCTTTCACAGAATCCTTCGCTCTACCTTCCTCTTACACACAATTTACGTCAGTGTCTGTCGGTCTGCCTGTCTGTCCGTTTCTGTCTATATCTGCCCTTCTCTCCTTCTCTCTATCTCCGTGCCTCTTTCTCTGTCTCTTTCTACCTGCATCTCTATCAAGTTATCCTCATGTCTCTCTGTCTCTCGCTCTCTTTCAGCCTTCTCTCTCCACACCACTCTCTCACTGTCCATCAAATTTTTTCTGTCTCAAACCATCGCTTTCGATCCCTGTCTCGGTCTGTTTGTCTGACAGTGTTTGTCTCTGTCTGTCTCTCTTTATATCTACATCACTATCTATTTACCCTTCTCTCTCTCTTTCTCACAGATTGTATCTCCCCCTCTTCCTACATTGTATGTGTCTTTCCATCTGTCTCTATCTTACTCATTCTACCTTTCCCTTACACTACCTCACTCTTTCTCTGTATCTGTCTTTCTTTTCAATCTATATTTTCCACGCTCCCTATCCCTATTTCAGTGTTTTTTTCTGTCTCTTCTCACTCACTCTCAATCATACTCTCTGCGTGTTTCTCTATCTACATTTTTCTTTTTATCTCCCTGTCTCGCTGTCCGTCTTTCTCGGTCTTGTTCTTTCTCTCTCTCTCTTCTAATTCCCTTCCCCTCTGTCCCTCACTATCTACTTACATCCCTATTTATCTTTCTGTCTCTTCGTCTCTCTTGTATGTCTGTCTGTGTCGTTCTCTTTCTCCCTAACTTTCTTTAACTATCCTGGTCCCTCGTTCCCTTTATCAGTTTGCCCCTGCTGTAGTTTTATTCATTGAATATCTGGCTTTCCACCTCCCATGCACAGTCACAGTCTGACGCAAGAATGTGAGGAATGCCGGAACTGACTTCATTACTACAGTCAAATATGACCACGCCTTTCTCCTCAAGGCCTGAAGTTTGGCTGATAGATCAAACACGTGTCAAGAATGGGCTGCTGGAAAAGTACAGCAGGTCAGGCAGCATCCGAGGAGCAGGAAAATTGACGTTTTGGGAAAGTGCCCTTCATCAGGAAACGAATAAAGGCCTCTTGCCCGAACCGTCGATTCTCCCAATCCTCGGATGCTGCTTGACCCGCTAAGCTTCTCCAGCACCACACGCTGGACTCTGATCTCCAGCACCTGCCGTCCTCGCTTGCTCCATTGTTTTAAAGGAACGGGCGATAGTCGATTTGCTATTTCCTTTACCTCCAATCTATACGTGTGACCAAACGACATTGTGGAGCCGGAATGTGAATGTCTCATTACCCTTATCAGCAGGAAGAAACAAAAAGCTGAAGACTGAGATGGGAAGAAAGTTGCAGGAGGGAGAGAACAAGAACAGTGTTCCCCCCAGGCCATTAGGCTACTTAACACTGGATGATTGGACGGTTTTCCATCTGACATTTCTTTCCACAAATTCGCATTGCTGCTAGAAATATCTCTATTGATTGTCATTCCGTTAATACACTGGAATTTGCTTATTTGCGCTTTTCATGCACTACATGCCCCTTTTGTATTATCAAGTAGTTTACCCTGGAGAAACAGGGTCCCGTTTTTTTCTGGTTCAATTGTAAATGATAGAAATGAAAGTAAAAGCTCTCTAGTCTCTACTCTCTAGTCCAGTGGATAGACGATCCTTTCACAGGCTTGGGACCAATGTGTTATGGTCCTTTTGATGCATTATCCTTCCCATCCTCTGCAAGAAGGTATCATGGTGCATAAGAAACATTGGACATTTCGGCCACAGGATTGAGTGGCATGACGAATTTGGTATATTCTCCTTTCCCCCCCTCCCCTGGCACCCGGAGGCACAGCGTGTTGCATACATTACCGTTGCTGTTGTCTGATATCAGGGCACTCAGTTTCCACGATAAACAGTTCTTTTCCCAGCTGTGACAAGGACTTATGGTGTGTTAGATATACTAACCTATCCTTCTTGGAACCAGTGGTCATAGTGCGTTTGTAATACAATTCTTTCCCATTCATCGTGATGCTTTGGACACAATATCCTTTCCCCTTCTGGTACTGGGTTTCACAGTTCATGAGAAACATTGTTCCAACAACCCCCGCCCCCCCCCCCCCCCCCCCGGTCTGGGATAGATATCTCACTACAGTCGCATTTTGTTTCCCGTGGATGCAATTTCCTGGTCTTCTGCAGCAAAAACTTTGAGATTTTGATCGTGTTTCAGATCGTGAGGAGTTGGAGTCACGACAGTGTGACACAATGTCGGATGGGGAGGATGGAGTCGGAGCCCCGCACGTGCACGCACGCACACACCCACACACACATACACCCCTCCACGCACCCCCCCCCCCCCCCCACCGACACACACATACGGAGAAAGTGGGAGACAGAGAGAGACCGTTCACTGGCGAATTTGTGTCATTTGCAGCTGGTTCCCAGGAGCTGAGCAGAGACTGTCTTGGAGCTGTACATTGACATTGGTGTTTTTTTTTACTAAGATTAGATTACTTACAGTGTGGAAACAGGCCCTTTGGCCCAACAAGTCCACACCGACCCGCCGAAGCGCAACCCATCCAGACCCATCCCCCTACATTTACCCCTTCACCTAACACTACAGGCAAATTACCATGGCCAATTCACCTAACCTGCAAATTTTCGGATTGTGGGAGGAAACCGGAGCACCCAGAGGAAACCCACGCAGACACGGGGAGAACGTGCAAACTCCACACAGGGAGTCACCTGAGGCAGGAATGGAGCCCGGGTCCCTGGCGCTGTGAGGCAGCTTCCTACATATTTCCAACAGTGGCGCTGCCTCAGCACGAACGCTCTAAAACAGTGCAGAGCTTTTGGCAGTGCAGAGCTGTCAGCAATGACCCTCCAACAATGCGGCTGTTACTCAATTTCTGTGTTACGGCCCTACAATTGCTTTGTTAAATTATGAGCAGGAGGTTGAGTTGTGTGGGTGCTGGGTGCAGATTTAAAATCCAGTCTAGTAACAGAAAAAAACATCCTCACTTTTTCTCCCTCTCCTTTTTTCATGGTTTAGAATTGAGTTTGGAAGATGGATCTGATTGGAACGTTTCACTGCTCCTTAATCCCGAAAACCCAGGAATGCTCGAGTCCCTGAAGAAAACCACTTCTTTTTAGGTCGATGTTTGTCGAAGCGGTGACAGTAATTGTGTGCAGATCATGTACACCAGGGGCGAAACGTTCAGCGGCAGGGACACGTGGATTCTCCAATACAAATGGAGTTCCATCAGTAAACATTGTCACTTTAGAATGTGAGATCTGTTCCATGAGACCACGTCCCTTTTCACTGCACCAAACCACTGTCGTGTCAGCGTGTGTCTGTGTTTCTGAGATATAGTGGGTCTGTGTATGTGATTCTGAATCTGTGTGTTTCTGCCTGTGAATGTTGACACATCGCCCAGCCAGTTTGTGTGATTGACAGCGTCTATTACAGACTAGGTGTCGCTCCACATCGGACCTTCTATTGACATGCGCTTCAAGGACTGAGAGAATGTATAAGACTTAGATGGAAATGTGCAGTGACAGCACAGTTCATTTCTCGGTTGAAACACTGAGCTAGAGCAGCCATGATGATGAGCACAGAGATGGAGAGGATTGTAAAGAGTTGACAGGAAAGGCGGAAAGATGGGTGGAGAGGTGACGATACTGACAGAATGTTGGAAGATAATTGCAAGACACAGAGAAAGATAGACAGAGATTTTCAACGTTGGCAATGCGTTCTTTAAAAGAAAGATAGGTGGGTAAAGACTGTTTGAAGTGACTGGTGGAAAAAAGACATATATTCCAGCAAGCACTTTTCAGCAATGAACGAGTTAGTAGTTATGCCAGTGCAGTTTGGAGTTGTGCACTGTTAAACCTGAGGAGTCCCCATTGTAGCTGACTCTGAAGCAAAGACAGTAAGAACCATCAATCCTCTTGCATCATCTGAAGATCTCGTGTAAAACAGCAGATGTTTCTGCTGAATTTAAATTTAGTAGTGACAGGAAGTTCTGATGATGAGTGCATGATCTTACAACTGAGGAACTATTCAAATTTGCCCCGCATTGAACTCACTCCGCACACATGCCTGGTGACAGCTCGCACCTGAGCCCATAAATAACTGCAACTTAATTCGAATTCCACACCCACAAAGATATATCTCTCTCTCATTGATCCACCTCAATGACTCTATACTCCACTTGCCGGAACCAAAACGTTTGCTGCCACACCAAAACATTTTGCCCCTCGGGACCCAATTTCCCCCATTGACTTACTTGAAGCATTGCATCAATAGTTGCCCTTCTGAACACTTTGCGCACTTGGACCACATTGAAACCCTCCCCAAATGGCCATTGAGGCACTACTTATCCAGATGTCGTAATTTGTGGGAGGCCCCGACGGAACTGACACACAACAACGCAAATATTTCACTCTTACCTTCCACCCCCACCCTCTCAACTAATCTGTCACTGCGCATTTTACATATTTGACATCCTATTGTCTTGCGCCCCTATGAAGCTGGCACAGCCTATGTATCACATTAGCACTCTAGGCCATCTGCTAAGTTGTGCACCTGACTCCAAAAACACCGTCCCACTCTCCTAATGACTCAGTTAGCGTTCTATTCCTGCCATGTCTTGACTTTGTTCCACGTTAAAGCATTTCACCTCCATTTCAGAACATGGTCGCTGGCTGTTTATCAGTTGCACGTCCCGAGCAGAATTGTTTGGTGGATTGTTTGGACATCTTCTTTTGGAAACCAAATTAAGGAGCAGTGTGACTGTTTACACCTGGAAATGCAGCCCCGAGAAACAGGCAAAACATTGGAGGGATGCAGAGGAAGTCAGAGAGATAGAGAGGGCAGTGGAGTGACAGTGAGGGCAGTGGAGAGATAGAGAGAAAAGTGACAAGAAAGAGAGGAAGATAGAGGATGGAGAAAAACGTTGAGAGATGTAGAAAAGAGAGACCGGAGAAAGAGATTGAGGGAAAGAGAAAGATGGACAGAAGTGGAGCAAGGTGGGGAGAATGAGTGAAAAGGTAGATAAATAAAAAGGAATTTTGGGATTGAGACAATATGGATAGAGGGAAAGAACAAGAGAGTCACACAGAGTAGGTTGGAAAGACGGAAAACAGGTATGCTTGTAGAAGAGTATGTAAGGGATTGTGTGTGTGTGTCTGCGTGTCTGTGTATGAGTCTGTGTGTGGGTGTCTGTGAGTGATAGTGTATGGGAGTCTGTGTGTGGGTGAATGTGAAAAGCACAACGTGTGAGAGTGTAGATCTGTGTGAAAAATGTACAGTGAGTGTGTGTGAGAGAGCATGTGTCGGTAGGAAAAGAAAATAGAACATAGAACAATACCACACAGAACTGGCGCTTTGACCCTTCATGTCGCGCCGACCTGTGAACTATTCTCAGCTCGTCTCGCTACAATATCCCCTCATCATCCATGTGCTCATCCAAGGATTTTTAAAGTCTCTCTTACGTGGCTGAGTTAAATACATTAGCAGGTAGGACATTCCGCGTCCCTCCCTGTCTCTGAATAAAGAAACTGCCTCTGACATCTTGGATAAATCCAACAGTTTGTAGTTATGACCCCTCCTGCAAGCTGACGTCATCATCCCAGGAAAAAGGATATCACTGTTTACCCTATCTAATCCTCTGACCATTTTGTATGTCCCTATCAAATCTCCTCATAGCCTTCTTATTTCCAGTGACGCAGACCCAAATTGCTCAATGTCCTCAAAAGACCTTCTCGTCAGACCAGGCAACAACCTGGTCTCTTTTGAACGTTATGCAATGCTTCCACATCCTTCCACAAATATGGCGAACAGAATTGTGCACAATATTCCAAGAGTGACTGCAGTTTCGTTTTATACATTTGTAGCATGATATCAATACCTCTGCCAATGAAACCAACACAACGTAATATTTAACAGCAATATTAACTTGGGTGGCAAATTTCAGGGATCGATGTACATGGACTCCAAGATCCCTCTGCACATCCACACTACCAAGAATCTTTCCATTGACCCATTACTCTGCCTCCCTGTTATTCTTCCCAAAGTGCATCACCTCACATTTAGCTGCATTGAACTTTATTTACCATCTCTCAGCCCAATTCTGCACTTTATCCAAGTCCCCCGCAATCGAGAATATCCTTCCAAACTATCCACTACTCCACCGACTTTCGTATCATCTGCAAATTTACTAATTATTGCACCTACGCCAGTGACTAAGTTATTTATAAAAATGACAACCAACGGTGGCCCCAAAACAGATCCTTGTGGCACACCACTAGTAACCGCACGCCAGGTTGAATATTTTCCATCTACCACCACTCGCTGTCTTCGTTTACAACGCCAGTTTCAAATCCAAACTGCTAAATCACACCCAATCCCATGCCTCTGCATTTTCTCCAACAGCCTGCCATGTGGAACTTTATCAAAGGCTTTACTGTCGTCAATGTATACCACATCAACTGGCTTCCCTTGTTTGGTAACCTTCTCAAAAAACTCCATGAGGTTTGTGAGACACGACCTGCCTTTGACAAAACCATGTTGACTATTTGAAATCATTTTGTTGCTTGCAAGATGATAATCAATTTCATCTCTTATAATCCTTTCAAAAACTCTTTCCTCCAACAGAAGTAAGGTCGATAAGTACCTGGGTCATCTCTACTGCCCTTCTTGAACATGGGCCCAACATTTGCAATCCTTCAGCTATCTGGTACCAAAAATGTAGACAATGACGAATCAAATATCAAAGATTAAAGGCTCTGCTATCTCCTCGCTAGCTTGCCAGAAAATCTTTAGATAAATCGCATCCGGTCCATGGGACTTGTCCACTTTCACTCTTTCTAGATTTGATAGCAACTCTTCATAACTAATTTCAATATTTCTAGTCTAATATCTCGTATCTCATTCTTTTTCTCCTTTACAATATTTTCCTTTTCCTGAAGTGAAAACCGATGAGAAATGTTATTTTAGCACCTCTCCGATCGTCACAGGGTCAACACTCAACTTCCCACTTCTGTCTTTGACTGGCCCTATTCCATCCTCGTCATCCTTTTATTTCTCACATACCGAGAGAAAGCTTTAGGGCTCTCCTTTCTTCTATTTGCTAAAAACTGCTCATGTTATCTCTTTGCTGTTCTTATCTCTCTCTTTCAGTCCTTCCTAGTTGATCTGTAACTCTCCATCGCCTCATCCGAGCCATCTTGGGTCATCAACACATAAGCCTCCTTCTCCCGCTTAACAAGAGATGCAGTTCTGTAGCGAACTACAGTTCTTTTACCTTATCACCTCCTTCCTGCCTGACAGGGACAGATGTATCAAGTTCATGTAATGTCTGTTCCTTATACAAGCTCCAAATTTTCGTTGCCCGCATCCGCTGCATTTTGCGACTGCATTGTGTGCATCCTACTTCTTGCATCATCGCATTATAATTGCCCTTGCAACGTCGATAACTCTTGCCCTCAGGCATGTACCTGTCCCTTTCCATTGCTGAACTAAACATAACTGGATTATGGTCACTCTCTCCAAAGTGCTCACCTTCTACTAAATCAAACACATGACCTGGTTCATTACCAAGCACCAGATCCATTGTGGCCTCCCCTCTTGTTAGCCCTTCCACATACTCCTGTAAACATTGGTCAAAAACTGATTCATCCGACGTACTAGAGTTAAAGCATTTCCAGTCAAAGTTGCAGAATTGAAAATCTCCCATAATGACCACCCTGTTCCATTCACTTCTACCCACAATAATTTTGCAATTCCTCTCTTCCACCTCCTTGGAACTCTACGGAGGCCTATGAAAACTCTGAGCAGTGTGACCTCACCTCTCCTGTTTCTAACCTCAGCCCACACTACCTCAGTAAACGAGTCCTCGTCAGAAGTTTTCTCAGCCAGCGTTATACTATCCTTAACTAATATGGCCACACCTCCCCCTCTTTTACTGCCTTGCCTGTTCTTAATAAAATATCTTAACCCTGGAACCTGCAACATCTGTTCCTCATCCTGCTCTATCCAGGTCTCTGAAATGACCACAACATCGAAGTTCCAGATACCTATCCATGCTGCAAGCTCACTTACCTTATTTCAGATACTTCTGGCGTGGAAGTAGACACACTTCAAACCAGCTTGCTGTCTACCAGAACATTCTGTCCCAGTAAAATCCTATCCCAGTCCTTCCTACTCTCATCCTCCTGTGCACTGCAACGACACCTCAGGTTCCCATCCTCCTGCTGAGCTAGTTTATCCCCAACCGAATAGGAACCGAATGAATGAATGACAGAAAGACTTGGTTTGTGAGTTATTCCTTTAATCTGTTAGTGCGAAGTGTGAGAGATTGTGTCTGAGTGAAAGTTTGAAAGGGGGTTTGGGTGTGAGTGAATTAATATGAGGGAGAATGTAACGGAGAGAAATTGTGTGAGAGAGAATATGTGAAAGTGTGTCTCTGAGGAAAGAATGCGTGAGAGAGGCTGTGTGAAACGAATGCGCCAAAGTGAGAATTAGAGAGAACGAGCCTGTCAGAGCTTTTTAATGCCGTTGTAAGAGATTCAACACGACTTTGTGAGAGAGTCTGGAAGCGTGCGTTTGAAATGTGAGACGCATTGTTAGTGTGTGTACAAATGTTCAGCATTGTGTGTAACTGTCTCTGTTGTCAGTGTGCGAGTCAATGCCTGTAAGACAGTCTGTCTGATTCTGTGTGACTGTGTGAGACTGTGCGTGTTTGAGCCAGACACACACTTCAGTCTCTGAATGTGAAAGGTTTGAGTTTCATTAACGTTTTGTTGCTTTTCTTCGAAGGAACTTGGAACCCAGGATCGGCACATTCAAGAATGTGCTGGTCAAACTTCTGACAGAATGTTGAAGAGACTAATGAAGGGAAATAATTGAAAACAAGTGTTTTCTTTCCTTTTTCCCACACAGAGGCTGTGAGTCAAACTCTTCGAAAATCCACACACATTGCATTGTCAGAAATAATCACCCTAGTGAGTGGGCTGGGTAATAGAACAATTGTTTTCTGCCAGCTTTATCGTTTCGGAAATGTACCAACAGAGGATTATGATGTTACATGAAGCAACACTGGAGTCAATCAAAAGATTAACAAGAGGTGCAGGGACTACAGTCAGTTCACCTTGCATGATTTGCGCAGCAAGGCAAGATTTCTCTCAACGCTAACTCTCCTCTCTAACTCATGTTCTCGTCTCTCTCTCTCTCTCTCTCTCTATCCATCGCTCTCTCTTCACCCGCCTCTCTCTCTCTTCCTTCTTTGCCAGCTTTCTTTTCCTACACCCTCCCTCTCTCGCTTTCTGCATCCTTATCTGTTTCTTTATTCCTCCACATTTTTCTCTCCAAATCAGGCTCATTCCCCTTTTCTCACATATTCTTCGTTCTCCATCCTTCTCCTTCTTTCTCTTTGTTTCTTTTCCTCTCTCTCTCTTAGTATCGCTCAATTTCTTCTCTTCTGTCGCTATTTCTCGCTGCCTCTCTCGTGCCCTCTCTCCCTCCCTCCATCCATCCATCTTTTTCATTCACTTCCTTCTTTCCTTTTCTTTCTCCACCTTGGTCTCTTTTTCTCCCTTTCTGTCACTGTCCGTGTTACATTTTCTGTTTGTGTCTCTCTCCTCGCCACACTTGCTCTCTTTCCCCCTTCACATTTCACTCTTTCTGGATTTCTCCATCTTATCTTCCTTCTCCATATTCCCATCCTTTCCTTGCTCAATTATTCACTCACTCCTCTCCACGCAATCTCCCCTCATTCATTCTTTCTTTCATTAAATCATCAATTCAGCTTATGCCCCTTGCTGCAGTCATCTGTGGACGGGAAAAGAGAGAGAAATAGTCCAAGGTGTATGCGTGGGAGTAAATGAGGGAAAGAGAGATAACAGGATGGATTGCAGAAGAGGGATGGAGAGACTGGAGGGAGAGGGATGAAGTGAGGAGATGGAGAAGGAAGGGGTGAGCGAGGAAGGGAGGAGATTGAGAAGGAAGGGGGAAGAGAAAGAGAACGAGAGTGAGAGAGTCTGAGTGACGGTGCGTGCTGGAGAGGAGAGACATGGCTAAAACAGTGAGAGGGACTGAGGGGAGAGAGAGAGAGAGAGAGCGAGAATGAGAGAGAAAGAGATAGAGAGAGAACAGGTAGAGAAGAAGAGAGATAGACAGAGAGTGGATTGAGAGAGAGAGACAGACAGACAGAGAGAGGAAGAGAGTTAGACGGAATGAGAACCAGAGGAATGAAGGAGGAAAGATGAAGGGAGACAGAGCGAGCAAGCGGGATATCTTGAGGAAGATGGAAAGAGAGAAGCAAATGCAGGGAGAGACAATAACAGAGGGAGACAGAGGACGCTGCAAGATGGAAAAATAAAGGAGGAAAGGAAGACAGGGACGGATGAATGAAACTAATAGGTGGAATGGAGAGCAGAGAGTGGAGTCAGATGTGAGTGCCTGTAACACGGGAATGAGAGAGGAAAGGACATCGGCACAAATAGATTAAACCAACAAATGGACGGACGTGAGAAAGAAGTGAACCAACAACAGGAGGAAGAAAGAAAAAGAAATAAAAAAGCAAGGGCACAGAGGTTGGGACAAATAAGGAAATTAAGAGGTGAAGCAGAGAGGAAAAAGAAATGAAAAAATAGATTGAAAGCAGCACGAAAAGAAACTGAAAGATAGTGTCCTCTCACTCAGCCGTGACAGAATTTTACTGGGGCGCTCCCGCAGCACTAACCCTCTGAAAATGCGGCACAGACCAGTCCTGGTACTTCAATTGTGCAGAGCTCTTTCAGTAGACAGCCACAAACAGAATGGAACTCGTCCTCCACAAGTTTTGGACTCCCTTAGCACTTACTCTTTGGCAGTGTGGAACTCCATCAGTAGCGCTCCTGCAATAATGTGTAGCCCCCAATGTACTAAGATTCTGGAAGTTTCCACTTTGCCAACATTGACACTCCAACAGTTTGAGATTCCCTCAGAACTGACAAATATATTGTCTGCAAAAGTAACAGCTGAACTCAGAAGGCTGGAGAACGAATGAATCACCGAATAAGTGCAATTTGCAGAGTTGCAGCACCGGTTGTACCCATACTGAGGGCTGATGACGTAATTTGTCTGTGAAGAGGTTTTAAGCACAAAATAAACCGTTTCTAGCAGCTGAATGACTATCCAATCCGTCACCGTAGAGGATGGAACATCACTGTTAGGGAATAATTGATTGCCCCAAGCAAAGTTCGTGGCCAAGCACTAGCTGAACAAAAGCTGAAGATGCTAGCAAGATGCTAAGCCTGATGGCTAGGGTTAAATGCCAACTTAGCTGGATTGGTGGGCTAGTTCCCGGACTGCCAACAAGGAAAAAACTTGCCACGAGCAGAAGCCACACCATCATGGGAACGGCTGGGTGAATCGTGGGCCTGGTTAGATATCGACTGGATGGGTCCTTTCGTGGACTCAAAGCTCCTGGTCATTGTGGGCACCCACAATGACAGGAGCTTTGAGTGTTTGGATTCTCATATTTTCTATTTGGTAAACTGAAAAATGATAGTTGAGAAGCTCGAAGCATCGTTCACATGGTCTCCCAGAAGTTATGTTCACGGACGTCACTTAACAGCAAGGAATTTTAGTATTTGATGGAATCGAATGGCATTCAGCACTTCAGGAAAGCTCTATAACAACCATAGTACAATGTACTTGTGGAAAGTGAGACCAACACGTTTCAGGCAGGTTGAAAGCAATGGCTTACGTTGCCAACTGATGCCCCTGTTTCATGTTACAATATTCATCGACTGTTTGTTCAGAAAAGAGAAAAACGGCTGACTCTATTTGGTGACCAGGTCAGGCAACGCATGTCTTTCTTTTGGGGATCACTGCGAGGGACAGGATCCCTTCTCATAATGACTGGCTGGAGACTATGAGCATTGGAGACCATTGTGAGCAACAGGATCCCTTCCTCACAACGACTGGGAGAAGATTGTGATTGTAGGGGATCATGATTCAGGCTATAGTCTGCTTCACATTGAATGTGGAGATGTGAACTGGGAATAGTACTCGGAGAGTGGTTTACTTGAGGGAAATGGAGATGAGAACTGCACACAGTTTTAGTTGCATGAGTCTAACTAAGGAATACGCAGGTAGAAATTGTGCACAGAAGATCTCCTTGGTTCTAATATTTGAAACACGGAGATGGAAATTATGCACAGTGCTTATCGAACACAGAAAGTACCACTGTTGTGCACAGGAACAGACTCTTTGATCCACGATGTAGTGCCAAACATGACGCCAGATTGAGCTAATCCCTTCTCTCTGCTCCGGTCCATATCCTCGTTTTCTACATAATCATGTTTATATTAGATTAGATTACCTGCATCAGTGGCACAGATCCTTCAGCCCAATACGTCCACACAGACATTCCGAAGAGTAACCCAGCCAGACTCATTCACGACCCTACATTTACCCCTGACCAATGTACCTAACACCTTGGTCCATTTAGCATGGGCAAGTCTCCCTATCTGCATGTTTTTGCATTATGGGAGGATACCAGAGCACCGGGAGGAAACTCACGTAGACATGCGGAGAATGGAAGCACCACACACAGTCGCCCCTGGCAGGAATCCAATCCAGATTCCTGGTGCTGTGAGATAACACTGCGAAATATTCAACCACTGTGCCACGCCAAAGTATTAGTGTCCATACAATATGGAAACAGTTCCAAAAAGTCCACGCCAATCTTCTGAAGGATGACCCAACCAGACCCAATCCCAAAACTTATTTGTCCACATTTACTCCTAACCTAGGCATCCCTGGAAACTATGGGTAATTTATCACGGTCGATTCACCTAACTTGCACCTCTTTGGATATTGGGAGGAAACCGACGCACTTGAACAAAACTCACACAGACACAGGGAGAATGTTCAAACTCCACAGAGATAGTCGCCAGAGGCGAGAATTGACCCAATGTCACTGGGAGGCAGCAGCGCTAGCCACGGAGCCAATGTGCCACCGTGCTTACCTAAATGTCTTTGAAATGCCCCGTCGTACGTGCCTCCTTGACAGTGCATTCTATGCACTTAACACTCTTTGCCCCTCAGTCACCTTTGAACTTTCCCTCCCTGAACTTCAGTGCATCACCACCTAGTTTTCCGAATTTGAACTCTGGAGAAATGATTTTGACCGTCAACCCTATCCATGTATCTTCGTTTTCCCCTCAGCCCTCTACACTAGAAACAACACTGGCTTTTTTTCGCCAGTTTCTTCTTATATATCATAATGTCGAATATAGTCAGTATAATGGTATACCGTTTGTGCCCCCACTCCAGTTCAGCTAAATCCTTCCGGTAATGTTGCAACCAGAATCGAACGCAGTAACTGTAACGACGGCCTAATCAAAGTCGTATCACATTGCAAATTTAAATTCTGACTGCTGTACTTAATTCCCCACCTGATGAAATCAACCATGGCTACCACCTTCTTTCCATAACTCCCTACTTGCTTGTTCACTTGCAGAGAGTAATGGACTTGTACCCCACTATCCCTCTGTGCATCAGGCTTTTCAGGGTTCTATGATTAATTGTATAGTTTCCCTTGACTTTTGATCTCGCAAAACACAGCAGGTCACAGAAACACGGATTAAGCAGTATTTGTCAATTCTCCTCCATTCTCTGCCACTATTCACATCCTATGATATTCTTTCACAAACTACTAAACTGTCCACATCTCCACCGATCTTTTATAACATTTGCAAACATACCAGCCCCATCAGTTAAATTTTCATCCAAGTCCTTTATATATATCAAAAGCAGCAAGGTCCCTGCTGGGATCCCTGTGGAACACCCACAGCCACGAATATCCAGCCTTAAAACGTCCTTCCACCACTCCATTCTGCCTTCTATGAGTAGTCAATTCTAAATCCACTTGGCAAAGTCGCTAGATCCTATGCACTTTAATCTTCAAGATGAAACTACGTCAAGAGACTTCGTTGAAATCCTTCCGAAAGAACAAGCAGACAACATTCGCTCTTCTTACCTCATCAGTCAACTTTGTCAATTCCTTAAAAAAATCAAAAACATTAGCGCGATTAGACTTGCCTTGCAAAAGGCCTTGCTGACTGTATGAAATTAGGCCATTTTCCCAAATGTCCGTCAATTTTATCCCTAACAATTCTCTCCAATATCTTTCCAACCAACAATATGAAACTGACTGTTTCACAATTTCCCAGATTATCCTTATTTATCTTCTTGAACAGAGGAACAACATGAAATACTTGCCAATCCCTGCTACTTCTCTTGCAGCTAATCAGTATAGAAAAATCTTGTTCAAGGACCCAGCAATTTCCTCTTCTGCCTCTTTCAGTTAATTGGATGAGACACCGTCAGGCCATTGGGACTTTTTCACGTTTATTCTTCAACAATCCCAATACCACTTATTTGCTGATGACAGAATGTCATGCATACTAGCATACATGTCATACGAATGTTGCTATTTCCATATTATTATCGTGGCAGAATTATTTAGGATCTCAAACACTTTCGCTGCCTCAAAGCAATATTATGCAAGGAATAGAGAGATATGGTCCAAGGTCAGATAGAAAAGACTAACTTAATTTGGAATGTTCGGCACAACATGATGGATCAGAGGGACCGTTTCTATCGTTACTGTTCTAAGTTCGAAATACAGGCCGCTTGGTTCAGAGATAGGGATATCATTTATTGATATCAATGAGGAGTGAATTGAACTCTTTGAAGACTGGCATCTGGATGCTGAGAAACTGGGGAGGAAACTGACAATAATCTTTCTCTATTGCACTTCTGTCTAACTGTCAGAATAGCCTCACTGAGGGATATGGAGAGAGGAACTGCACACAGTGATTCCAGTGTGGATTAATCAAGATAGTTGAACAACCGAACAGTGCGTAGTGAACGGAACATATGACAGACAACGGACATTGAAATTTTGACTTCAACATGCAGATTAAATGATGAAGAACGTTTGCTAAAATCAAGGAACAGAAGTCTACTCGCTCATGATTACACATTGATCATCACAGTGCTATGACTTCTCACTCTGCATACTCAAGGGTAGAACTCCTTTGCCACAGGGTCAGACAGAAGTGGTGCTTCCACAGTTGTGAGGCGGGTGATTCGGAGAACCAGATTCTGGACATGGAAATACGGCTGTTGCATTCACACTATCTGAAATAAGTGGTCTCCACAATGGCCTGGTCCGGGACATGGTGGACATGACCTGGAACCAAGCGGTCTCAGAAGGGATAACCGTCTTACCCATAGTCTCTCCTACATTCAGCAGAACAAATCACAGATAATCTTCAAGAATAATATCAGAAGATTGACCATCTCGTTAGGTCGGTTTACTCTTGAGGCATTAAGGATATTAAGTTGGACATTATGAGAGGACTGAACGAAAATTGCACTATTGGAGGTTTAATGCTGAATCAGTACCGTCCTGTCAGATTTTTAGTGCTGTAGAAGTGCTGGATATTCATTCTGAAGAAGCACTGGATTCTCGGAGGATCTGTGTTGCGAGAGGGACACACTATCCGTGGGTCAGTGTTGAAGACGTATTGCACTGTTGGTGAGTCGGTGCGGAGGGAGCTTGGCACTGTTAGGCAGTCAGAATGGATGGTGCACCACATTATGAGACAGTCAGCGCCAAGCGAGCTCCCCACCGTTGGGGTAATTGCCACTGGAGCAAAGCGCTGTCGTTTTATCTCGATGGAAAGATCACCATCACGGGATCTCCGCACTATAGCAGGGTCAGTGCTGACGGGGATCTGCATTGAGGGATGGTGAATGATTAGAGAGCGGGGCATGGTAGAATGGTGAAGTCAGAGTGTTGACAACTGTTTGGAAAATGTGTGAGGTTTTCATTTCAGATTCCATCGGGTCTCGATACACCCAGGGACTTTGATGGGATGGGGCTTGGCGTACTGACCGTATTGTATGCATCTGTGAAAGTGGCTGCAATGTAAACACATGATGTCATCGGCACCCTCCCAATTTGTAACCTTCCCACCCTCCCTATCCGTGTTAGCTCACGCTGAGCCCAGTGAGAAATCAGATTCGGACCAGATATGGTGAGGTTAGGAACCGACCTTTATTGTCATATTTTTTGGAAAGTAGTTTGTTGAGGGCCGGGGGGTGGGGGGGTGGGGGCGGGGGGGGGCGGGTTTATGATATATTATTAGAAATTCACACAATAACAGAGCTTCAATTACAGAAATGATCGACAGCATAAGTTGCAGCCTCGGATGACTCTCAAACGTTGCCCTTGTGAATCTTATTCCAGCTTGCAACACTTGAACCAAAAGGTGCATTTTCCAGACATCTGCTTCTCTCCTTCTTTACAGTTTCTGTTCCTCCTGTCTCTCCAGTATACCAACATCCTAAGCTCTTATCTGTGAGAAGGAGAGAAAGATTCAATTGGTGAACCTGCTGTTAAAGCCGCACAAACTAAATTGGCCTTGCAGAAAGGACATTGTGACGTCGAGTCATGCAGAGATGACAATGTGAGTTCCAATGAGAGTCCACAGATAACCTGTTTAGCGACTGCTACTTCAGGGTTAAGCCCAATAAAGTTGTGTGGTAACTAAAGATACGTTCCTTGTGTAATTCAACTAAATTTTGCAGAAAATAGAACTGTCCAACATGCTCCTGGTGTGATCTAACCCAGTAATATGGAGTTCAGATGCTCCATGTGTGGCCTAAATGAGGGATGTGAATGCCGATGACTGTTCAAAGTTTTCAGAGTGTGGTCTAACTGAGGGAGCCAGAGTGCAACATTGCGCACAGTGCTTCAAATGTGGTCTAACTGAGTGATATGCAAACAACGCATCGAATGCAGTTTTAAGTGTACTCTAACGACGAGATAGAGAGACCATCTCTCTTCACAATGATTCAGATGTCGTATAAATGTCAAATATAGAAAGCATCACCCTACACCGTATTCTTCTCTTCATTAACAGCATATTGGCTTCAATGGCGAGAACATCAGTCTTTCTCCATCAGAGTCAATCATATTGCATTGGATATGTGTGGTCCTACGTGGCCAATCCCAATCAGGATGACTACTTTTATCGCAAAAAGACTTTATGTTACTAAATGAGTTTTTTTTTTGTCTTGCAATCAAAAATGTATTCATGATCATCCATAATTCCAGGTGCTTTTGAAATTCAATTTCACCCATTTGCTTTGGTAGAAATTGTACCCAGATTCTCTGAGCATGAAGCGTGCCTCTGCGTTAATACACTCGTGACAATCCCGTTAGACAATTGTTTCCCACTAATGAGAGAATATAGCAAGTAGACCGATGTTGGGTGTCCGAGTTTGGTCTAACTAATGGAAATCTAGGCCACTGAACACAGGGGTTCATGGGTGATGTAACTGTGTGAAGTAGATAATATTACTCTATGCAGTAGTCCAAGTGTGGCCTAAACGTGAGTTACACAGATCAGCAATGCACACAGCTCTCAATGTAGTCTGACTGTGGGATGATGGAAAATCACTGCACAAGTGCTCTAATTATGTAATGTAGAGTGTATCCCTGCGCACAGCATGCCAAACAGTGCTCTCAATGTGGTCTAACTGTGAAATATAAAGAACACCACTCCACAGAGTGCAATAAACATAGTTTAACCAGAAGATATAAAGGACATCTTTGTAAACAGTGTTCCAAATGTCACATAACTGAAGGAGTAGAGATCATCATTGCACACAGTGCTCTCGGTGTGGTCTATCTTTGAGATTATAGAGAACAACGACAATGCTCCAGGTTCCACTTAATTGTGCTAAACAGACACCAATAGCACTCTCTTCATCAATCAACTTTGTCACTCATTCAAAGAATGCTGTTACGTTAATCAGATATCACCTTCTATGAACAAACCGCGTTATCTATCACTGATAAACCTATTTTCGTCCAAGTGGGAACAGTTCCTAACCCACATTGCGTTCTCTTGCCTCTGACATCAATCGCACCATTCTTTAATTACACTTCTAAAACAAGGGAACAACGTTAGCAATTCTGTAGTACCCTGGACCCTGACCGTATTGAAGGATGCTGCGAAGCTATCTGTTAAGACCCCAGCTATTTCCTCTTTTTCTTCCCACTGCAACCTGGGATACATCCCTTCTGGACCTCGGGACGGTTCCATCGTAATGCCTTGTAGAATATCGAATACTTGCTACGTCCTCATGCTGACTTGATCTAGAGTAATCAACCATCTATCCCTAACATCATCATCGATCATATCACTCTTCTCGGTTTATATTGAAGCAAAAAACTTGTTAAGAATTTCATTCGTTTTCTCTGACTCCAGGCATAACTTTCCTCTTGAGTGGGCAAAGCGTTTGTCGAGTTACCCTTTACCTCCGTATACGTGAAGAAAAGGCTTTCCGAATTTACGCTCTTTGCAAAAGGTATTTCATGAGCCATTTTCATCCTTTTAATTTCTCGTTTCAGACTGCTCCTACCTTCCAGTTATTCTTCATAAGCTTCATGTGTCTTCAGTCGTCTAGATCTTATGATGCTTCTTTGAAGCTTGCAAACAATGAAATGCAGAATGAAATCACATTCAACAGAAAACCAAAATGCACTGATGGGCTACAGCAGAACAAGACACACAACGAACAATAACAAAACGTTTCTCATTCTCCCTGCCCTCTCCTGAGAGGGACTCTGTGAAGGCAGGCACATGATTTTTTTTAGCGCACTGTGTACGCCGTGGTTAATAATGAAGCACAGGCAAAGCCAAACAAAAATGCACACACGCACAGGTACAGAGATAGGGACACAAACACAGATACAGACACAGCTATGCACGGACACATATAAAATACGCACACATGCACATACATGATATGGACACACAGACGGATTGCAATGTAATTGTCGCCACTGTGGAGTATGAAGTCCAATTGCTGCACAAAGTAAGGTAGCTACCGAGCCCAGTTTCCTAAACCATACGTCCGTTACCATACAGAGCTCACGATTAACGTTAAACGAGACAACAATAGAAATTAGCTGACATCACAAAGAGTAAGATGATTTCCTTTTGTTGAAATGACATTTCAGCTTCTCTCTGAAATGAGCGAGGAGCGCCCTGTGGGCTATGCTGGTCAAAATAATGTAACTGACTGAACACCAGAATCTGGAGAAATAGGAAATTGAGGGTGGGATTGCGCGGTGCAACTCAGTTGTGATCCAGTAGTGAAAGTAATTAGACCGATTGTTACCTCACAAAATCCGAGGAATTTAATTGCATTGCCATTCGTGTTTCGGTCAGCAAAACGCAATGACCAAACTTCTGACATCAGGGCTTCTACATCTTCAGTCGAACACTCTGTCCTATGTTTCATGCTAGATAACATTTTAAAACGGTTCTCAGTGTCTTTGCAGTCATTCATCTGTTCACGATTGAAACACTTTTCAACATATCCGCTTCACTGGCACATAGGCCGACATCTTCGTGAAGCATAATGCACTTACTCAAGTGTGTCAGCAAACGCAACCAGTTGTAAACCAAGAACCGCAAATGTGACAACCTTTGCATTAATAGGTGAACCATGGGTCAGTTGGCAAGAAGGAACTAAAAGTTAAACTTCGTAGTGACACAGCTGCACCTCTAACTATAAATTGATAAATAATGACTGTTTTCGCATGAAAGATTGATTGTCCTATTGTCAGTATATTTTTGGTTTCATTTCTTCCAGTGAAATGTATAAGTGATTTCAGTGCAGATGAGCGTGTTTTAGCAATTATTTTTTTTTAATTTAGCGTTTTAAATGTAAATAAGTTGAAACCTCTAAGAAATGCACTGTCTGTGGAATGGAACATCCATTGATTTACCTTCATTGACAACTTTGTCAACACAATTGATAACAAAGTATTCCTTGTGAATTCCTTGTTGATTTGGATTGACGGATCTGGGGTTTTCCCCCAGCTTTATCCCTCATGGAATGAACTTACTGTCGAAGGGTCGATTTCAATTTAAGCATGAATGATTATCCATCTATCATCTTTGCAGCTCTTATTCTGTTTTGAACTTTTCTTCCTGAAAGTTGATTATTTCCACATTTGAAAGTGAGTTTTTAAGCTCTTCGAGCAGAATAATGTCTCTAGGATCCTCATACGTATTTTCTATATTGAATCCTGTTTTACAGCTAAAGATTTTATTCTGTTCAATTTTTCTGAAACTCGGTATATGTCTGACCTGGTTCCTTTCTTCAAGTTCTCAAACGTTGTCTTTATGCTTATGCTATTAATTAATTTGCACTCAAAATAACCTTTTTTTACTTCGCCATGTTATCCTGACACCTTCTGTGATAGAACTACAGACAACTCACAAGCTCTGCTTGCCAAAAGCAAGCAACCGAAATTAAACATACGTTCGACTTCCCACTAAAGTTTTAGTTAAAGATGAAAGATCCTATTCCGAAAGTCTGTTGAAATTTTCTGAGACATGACTTACTTTAATTCTGTTCATATCTGCCCAGGTCCGTCCAAATCCGTACACATCGTCTAGAAGCCCTCAATTTGTAATAAAGCCAAGGTTGGTTCCCATCATTGAACGTTTAGTGAAACGAAGAACATTTCATCCTATAAGGGTTACAAGGATATGAAAGTATGTTGTAGGCCACCTGTCAGCGACTGATGGTCGTTAATTAAATAAATCCTTGACACTCAATTTAAAGAAAACATGTAAGAATGTACTTACCTAAGTCTAACAGTAAAAAATTAACTTTTCTGTTAACACAGAGAAGAAGTGTCTTTGAACTGCTAATTGTGCACATTTTTTGTAAATATATTTATTAGCATTGCAACATATAAAATCATTGAAAAATAAAGTCAATAACAAATATCGATATATTTAAAAAAACACAAATTCCAATACAATTATTTTCAAAAAAATGCTCATTTACCCTATAACACATTCAAACTCGAGGCTCTTCCATCAATTACAAATCCTGTAACAAAAGAAAAAATGGGATTTAGCTTCTCGAATCTTATTTCTCATTTCATGGTCGACTTCACAAGTAGATTCTTTGTGGTGTAACACTTCAAAATCCATAAAACTTTGCATAGGAAAGTGTCAGCTAAATTCGCTGCTCCCTATATTTCTTCCAGAATTTTCTTATTAGTTAGCCTATAAGCTGGTAATCATTTTGTCATTTCGATAGAGGATACGCTTCCACTTTTTATTCTTCAAAACAACGTTAGAAAGTTTGAGGAAATCAGTTGATTTTTGAACTCCCTCGTTACAAATAAACCCAAAAGTCAATCTAAACAATGCTCAATGTCAGCTATGGATCTATATTTGTCAGGAATGAAGTTCGTACGGAATGGCGCAGTGGTTAGCACTGCTGCCTCGCAGCACTAGGGTTCAATTCCCGCCTCCGACAGCTGTCTGTGTGGAGTTTGCACATTCTCCCTGTGTCTGCGGATGCTCCGGTTTCCTCCCACAATCACAAAGATGTGAAGGTTAGGTGAATTGGCCATGCTAAATTGCCCATAGTCTTAGGTGCATTAGTTAGAGGAAAATGGGTCTGGGTGGGTTGCTCTTCAGAGGGTCGAAGGGCCTGTTTCCACAGTAAACTCGTGCAATCTAATGGGGTTTCTTCAGTGAGCATTGACTTCCCGAAGGTCACTCATGAATGCTTCACTTTTATTGTTTGTGCACATGTCTGTTCAATAAATGCAGACACAATTGCAGATTTAATTCATAAAGTATTTTCAGCCTTCCTTGACTTTACTGTTCATTCATTCTGTTCACATTATTTCCAGTGTGAACACATGATCTGACTGCATCACCGAATCCCTACTGTGTGGAAACAGGCCCTTCGGCCCAGCAAGTGCACACTGACCCTCTGAAGAAAATCCAGTCTAAATCCATTCCTCTTATTACTCTACATTTAGACTGCAGTTAAAATCCGGTTCCCTGGCGCTGTGCAGCAGTACTGCTATAACCACTGAGCCACCATACCATGTCAACGCATTCTCAAATGTTACTGATAAATAAAGTCATGACGACCAATAAATCTAACAATGAGGCAAATGTAATTTTTAAGTTTTAATTTATCGAGTTAATGGGCGCCTCAGATGATGAGCAATTGCTTTTTATTTCTCCCAGATTGCATATGTTCAGCTGGAATACTACTGAAGACAATTAATTGGTCTCGAAACATAAAATGTGTTTCTGTCAACCAATGCTTCACGAACTATTAAGTTCCTCATGCAATTTCTGATTTTATTATCACATAACTTTATCATGTTTACTTCACTCGACAATCTGGTGATGTTCCTTTTGCGTTGCAGTTAAGTCACATCAAACAGAAGTCTTAAAATCATTATGCAAACCATTCCTTTATTTCATTGTTAAGTCATTGATTTAAATGTATTCAAAATATTAATGTTGTTTCCGGTCTTTGCAGATACCGAATTCCTCCAGCATTTTCAATCTTTATAATTTTATCAAGAATGCTGCTGATCAAGTGTCGTTTCAATGAATTGGATAATGCAACGTAAACAAATGTCCAAGATTATAAAAAATGTATGGGGACATTGACGGACTGCGTGTGGATTGATTCCTCCACAAGTTATGAGTAGTGGGAAAAGTGTTTTGTCAATGTTTTCATTGACGAAGTCTTTCTCAGAATGTGCATACAACTATTGTTAATCCGATCCAGTTTCTGAGAGAATCACTGCGAATCAGGCAGGGAGGAAAGGGTCGTGTGAGGGAACTGTGGTTTAATAAGGAATTGGAATCCCTTGTTAAAGGGAAGAGGGCGGCGTATGTAAAGATGAGGCGTGAAGGTTCAATTGGGGCGATTGAGAGTTATAAGGTAGCCAGGAAGGATCTAAAGTGAGAGCTAAGAGCAGCAAGGAGGGGACAGGAAAAGTCCTTGGTTGGTAGAATTAGGGAAAACCCAAAGGCTTTCTATAGGTATGTCAGGAATAAAAGGATGACTAGGGTAGGAATAGGTCCAGTCAAAGATAGTAGTAGGAAGTTGCGTGTGGAGACTGAAGAAATTGGGGAGACACTGAATGAATACTTTTCGTCAGTATCTACTCGGACAAAAGGACATTGTTGTTGATGTGAATATTGAGTCACAATTAATTAGAATGGATGGCTTTGAGATATGTAGGGACGAGGTGTTGGAAATTCTGGAAAGGGTGAAAAAGAAATGAGTCTCTGGACCTCATGGCATTTATCCTAGGATTCTCTGGGAAGCAAGGGAAGAGATTGCAGAGCCATTGGCCTTGATTTTTATGTCCTCGTTGTCTACACGAATAGTGCCAGAAGACTGGAGGATAGCAAACGTGGTTCCCTTCTTCAAGAAGGGGAATAGGGATAACCCTAGTAACTATAGACCGGTGAGTCTTACCTCTGTTGTGGGAAAAGTCTTAGGGAGAATTGTAAGGGATAGGATTTATGAACATCTGGATAGGAATAATGTGATCAAGGATAGTCAGCATGGTTTTGGGAAGGGCAGTTCGTGCCTCACAAACCTTATTGAATTCTTTGAGAAGGTGACTAAGGAGGTGGACGAGGGTAAAGCGGTAGATGTGGTATATATGGATTTCAGTAAGGCGTTTGATAAGGTTCCCCATGGTAGGCTACAGCAAAAAAATACGGAAGTATGCGATTGAGGGTAATTGGAGGTTTGGATTAGGAATTGACTGGCTGGAAGAAGACGGAGGGTAGTAGGTCATGGTAAATGTTCATCTTGGAGTGCAGTTACCAGCGGTGTTCCGCAAGGATCTGTTTTGGGGGCATTGCTGTTTGTCATTTATATAAATGACCTGGAGGAGGGTCATTTAGAAGGTTGGGTGAGCAAGTTTGCGGGTGATACGAAAGTCGGTGGAGTTGTTGATAATGTGGAAGGATGTGGCAGATTACAGCTGGATATAGATAAGCTGCAGAGCTGGGCAGAAAGGTGGCAAATGAAGTTCAATGTCGTTAAGTGTGAAGTGATTCACTTTGATAAGAGTAACAAGAAGATGGAGTACTGGGCTAATGGTCGGATACTCGGTAGTGTGGATGGGCAGAGGGACCTTGGTGTCCATGTACACAGATCTCTGAAAGTTGCCACCCAGGTAAATAGTGCTGTGAAGAAGGCATATGGCGTACTGTTTTTTTTATTAGTAGAGGAACTGATTTCTGGAGTCCTGAGGTCATGTTGCAGTTGTATAAGATTCGGGTGCGGCCGCATCTGCAGTATTGTGTGCAGTTTTGGTCGCCATACTTAAGGAAGGATGTGGAGGCACTGGAACGGGTGCATAGGAGGTTTACCAGGATGTTGCCTGGTATGGTAGGAAGATCGGATGAGGAAAGGCTGAGGCACTGTTTTCATTGAAGTATAGAAGGTTTCGGGGTGACTTGATAGAGGTGTACAAGATGATTAGGGGTTTAGATAGGGTTGACCATGAGAACCTTTTGCCACGTATGGAGTCAGATATTATGAGGGGGCATAGCTTTAAATTCAGGGGTGGTATGTATAGGACTGACGTTAGTGGTAGATTCTTTACTCAGCCAGTCGTGAGTTCATGGAATGCCCTGCCAGTAACAGTGCTGGACTCTCCCTCTTTATGCGCATTTAAACGGGCATTGGATGGACATATGGAGGAAAGTGGGCTCGTGTAGTTTAGGTGGGCTTCGATCGGCGCAACATCGAGGTCTGAAGGGCCTGTACTGCGCTGTATTTTGTTATGTGCTATGTTCTAACCATGCATTGACCATATTGTTGGTAAGTCCGAAATAAATCTTAATTGGTGGTCTCAACCAGATGTCTACAATCGCAGTGCCTGCCGTGGAGCCCACATGGATGCTCAAGTAAACAATCTTCAGATAATATTTGGTCTCGGAATGCAGGACGTAATGTATTTACATTTTGTCTTTACTCAAGGTTGTTTTTAGGGTGTCTTTACTCAATATAGAATCCGAAGAAAATGCCAAACAATGCGCACATCAAAGGTGCTATGTGAAATCCAAGGGAAATTAATTTTATTTAATTTTCTGTCGCCATGTGTACCTGACAAACTTTATTTGTGGGCAATACTGGCATGTCATGTTCAGCAAGCGCACACAGATACCAGGATGCTTAGATATAATGAGGCACTTAGGTTGGACCACACAGGAGAAGCGAGAATCAAAAACATCATTAACAATATCAGCATTATCATATCGGAATTTTACCAGAAACAAAGATGTTTATGACAAGTGTTTTCAGTAGCGAAACCAAAATTTGGTTGACAGAACTATTTGCTCAGCTGCCTTCATTCTGTAGACTTCTGACAAAACTATCTCCGAAATAATATCCAGGGATATTTTGCCATATTTTTCAGCTCTGCTCTGAATTTACTCTGGGTCGCTGCATAAATGCTAGGGTTGAGAAAACAACTAAAAAATTTCAAGAAATCTCCCACTTCCGTTGCAATAAAGTTAACGTTTGTGAACTCCCCTCGATAATAAACAGTGTTTGTTATTTTGGTAACGCCTAAACAGACGGCATTTGTCAACCACAGCAAAAGAAAACATAATGATATTGAAAATAATAAAATGATGGACTTTCTGCGATTCTCTATTTCTGAGTCAATTTCAATCCTATTCTTGGAATGCCGGAGTTCAGTGCGGGTTCTATTCGCCAGTACAATACGCTGGACAGTTAATGAATTGCACAGAACAATCAGAGTAACAGGAATCCAAATGACCCAGGCGATGTGAAACCAGACATAACCTATACCTGCAGAAGACGAAAAAAAAGCTGCACTTGCCCGACAACCCCGCTGCGTTTTATTAATTATTTGTTCAGGTTCATAAGCAAACAAAACTGGTATTTCCTTCAATACAATAACAGCTGTGATGGTTATGACCAGCGTGAGTGCAGTTCTTTTGGTACAATACTTAGTTTGAAACTTCTGGCAGCAGATAACGACAAATCGATCAAATGTGAAGAAGACAATGCACCAATTAGACAAATCGGGAGTGAGAGCAGTCAAATACATTATGACTCTGCAAACAGGAGTGTAGGACAGGAATGACAAAGGAAAATGATAGCTGAGGATATGATACAGTATTACATTGTTGATCAGGACCAGTAGATCTGTTGTTGCCATGGACAACATGTAAACAGTGATACACATAGAAAGGCCACATTTTCTTTGCGCAAGAATCCAAATAGTGGCCAAGTTCGCTATGGACAGAAATATGGCAGTGAATAATATACAAATGTCAGATTCTAATGAAACACAACGTCGGTCAATTTTACACGGTTAGCAATAAAATAATAATATTTAGTCAACTGATGCTGGGATCATTTTGTAACTGAGAACAAGGCAGCCCAAAGGGGATTGGATCAAGCCAAAGCAGACATTGTAACGCACGCTTCATAAAGTACCTATGGGGTAGCAGGTTATTTAGTCCATCGAGTCTGCATTGACTCTCCAAGAACATCCC
Source organism: Hemiscyllium ocellatum (assembly GCF_020745735.1). Taxonomy (NCBI): domain Eukaryota; kingdom Metazoa; phylum Chordata; class Chondrichthyes; order Orectolobiformes; family Hemiscylliidae; genus Hemiscyllium; species Hemiscyllium ocellatum. The sequence goes on from NC_083441.1 coordinate 2,604,506, forward strand.
TCTCAGACCCAGAAACATGCCTGCAATTGCATTGTATAACCTACCCAGCCAGCACATCTTTGAACTGAGAGGAGCAAACTAGGTCGAACAATGGAAATGCATGCAGACATCAGCAGAACATGCAATATCCACACAGGCAGTAGCCCGTGTTTCAATCTAAACACAGAATTCTTGCTCTGTGAGGTATTCGTACCTCAGAGGAATTCGGCATTGTGCCATTGCTGGACTTGATTTGAAGAAGTGGTTATCATGAAATGTTGACATGAAAGAAATTTATCACGACCGGACGTGGAAATAAACCACGATAACGACGACAGGACTCAACACAGAGAGAATGTAACGATTCGCAATACTCTCTTGTGATGCAGTGGAAGCGCCCCTGCCCAAGACTAAGAAATTTTGGAGCAATTCACACCTGTTCCAGAGATGTAAAACATTATCAAACAGTTTGATTAGGGAAACTAGCTTAAAAACATAAAGGACTCACCAGGAAGAGCAAGTGATACAAGTATCGGATAGTAAATCTCCTTCACTAGCAAAATTGCAGGCTTCCGCATTTTGTGTGAGAGTATATGATTTCTGTTAGTCTGAAATGTTCTGAAGAGCCAAGGCTGTTTATTTATGCATATAACCTCTGGGAAATTACATAGCTGCGATACTCACATTAGTCACAGCCATTAAACAAATAACGTATTTTTAACAAATTTGGATGAAACAAAAGATTGAGGAAGTAAATTATGCATAGGGAGGAAAATCTACCGAAGTGAGAATGGTATTTTCTTTTTCTTATCGGAATTTGCTCTCACTAAGTCCAGCTGACAGCTGGGGTCCCAAATGCATCTGACAATTTATTCTGTATCTATAATCAGCTTACGGCTAAAATCATCTGAGATATCGGTGCTCTTCTATTTGTTGCACCATTAGACTCACTGACAGAACCATTGTTGATTGTCCTTTTTCGGACTTCAGAAGCTGCTCTTACTCCTGCATTCACAAGGCCAAGCTGATCTCCGTGTTCCCCGAACGCTGAATTTCAGTCACCTGTTCTTCTGCCTATATCGCTTTCTACGTTGAATCAATATCCCTTTGTGCACTTACATCAAGTCTTTTGATTGATGTAATTGGCTCATGACAATCGACAAACAACCGAGTGCTTCATGTATAAGGTGATTCGCTGTCTCCTGAAATTTTCTCAGGGCCTAAATGGTTACAATCACTTTTAACATGTAAATGACTCTATCCAGATATTTTGGCCTGCAGTTTTTATTATCACTGTCTCCCCATTCTGAGAAACATAATACTGAGGGTTTCCAGCTGCTGCCTTCAATGCTAAAAGATTAGCATTTTCTCACAAAACAAATACTATCGACTTCATTTATCAGGAACGTGGCGGGTTGCACCAAATTTTTAACTATCTTCTGTATTCCTCTTGTTTTCATTTGTAATCAAGTTTTTCTCAAACATATCTTTTACTGAAGAAGACATCATCTTGTAATCACGTCTGTGAAATGCAAAACAGAATTGGTTCTGAAATAATCCTACATCTTTACATGTTATTATTGCACTAACAGCAGACTATAAAAAGAAAATCACTGCGGTTTGAGTTTGTGAACAATCATATTGGTCCATACCATTTCAGTTCGCTGTTTTTGCATCTGTTCTGATTCACCTGTTATTCATATTACTACGGTTTATTTTTGAAAATGTTTTCATGCAAATTAAATTTGCTAAACATGGCACGCGACCGTGTGCAATGAACTCTGACATGAATTTTCAATTCCATGCGCATTTCTTTGGAAATTATGCGTCTCCCTGCCCCGCAGACCCTTTCAACCACATACAAATTTCTCCTTCAGCTGGGACCCACCGTCTGGCCTTCACTTCTCATATGGAAGATCATTGAGCTTAAATGGGAAGTTTAGCAGCTGAAATTGCTAATGATTATGAATGGGTCTATAACTCAATCTTCGGCATTCAATACAATTTCAATCTGTGAGGGGTAGAAATTCTGAAAAAGACAAATCCTCACCTGAAAAGGGAAAGGAAGATCTCGGTGAAGATCATAAGGATAACGTAGCACGAGTGAGAAGGAAATCCTTGCATAGGAAAGAGATTGTAAAATGCGCCAGTGTTTTCGCTGCAATAAAATAGTTCGCTTGAAAACAAAGTGTTGGCGGGTTATGGAAAGCTTTGGGAAGCCAGTAAAAGGACAACAGGATTAGGCCATGGATTTTGTTGGAGTGAAAATGAAAAGCACATTGGAGGCTAGAAAACTGCACAAGAATAGCCAACTTCTTCAGAGTTTGGGGAAGGAGGAAGTATCAGAATATCTTAAGCCATGTTACTGCGAAGTGAAAGTTCATTCGCATACGTCAACTGCAACAGGCAAAGAAATTACAGTATCATAAGATACAGGATCCACTCAATCCATGATTTTGAAACATGAGGAGATTATGTACCACTGAAGGACTATTGCCAGATAAAGTTCTATGAAAGTGAGTTGACATTGAGACAAGAAGCACTCAATTCTGTACAGTAAGTTCAGAGTGTGCAGTGAAGAGTGGAGGAGTCGTGATAAGTGTTTTGTGCAAACTCTTAGCTTCAATAATACAGTTTGTCGTTTCTGATGACATAAATGGTACACATGAAGGAGTGTTGCCTGCTGTTGTTGTAATGTCAGTGAAGCTCAGTCTACTTAACTATTTCAGGACACATATCCTGGGATGGTTCCTGACAACGTGGTAAGGAGATCACCGAGTTACCGGTTGAAACTGGAGATATGTGGTGCAGACGGTTGGGTTAAGGGAATTCCATCTGTACTTCTTTGCGATCAGAGATACATGAAAGTAATCGACAAAATTCAGTTTATTTTGATTTTTTTTGCACATGAAGTCAGAGGACGGCAAAAATTGAGTGAGGAGCAATAGAGACAAAAGATTTAGACTTTGCTTCACATTTTAGTGAACAATTAAATGGAGGGGGAAGTTGGTTACTGGTGTCTAAAGGCATGACAGCATACAAAGAAACAGGAAGCCGACAAGAAATCAAAAACTCACAACTTTATATCAGGGATTAGGTGTTACCACTTCTTCCAATGAAAGGAAAACATTTAAAAGCAAGGTTTGGCGGATCTTATGAAGTCGAAAGGAAATTAAGTGAGGTGAGCTTTCTGATAAGGTCTGCAACCAGAAGGAAATCTCATAGAGTGCTTATTTTCACACGGAATGAAAGCCAGAGGAGACTGTGTCGTTGATTACATTACAGAAGGAATAACTAAGTGTACCATAATCTGAAAAAGACGTTTATAAAATTAAATTTTGCAATGATGAACTTGTCAAAATTATGATAAATGATTGAGTTTTCTCCCAGCAGAAAATAAAAAAAACTGAAATAATTATTACGATCTCATCTTGAGATACGTGGAAATAAGTTGGGATGTAATCACCTAATTACATGTAACGCAGGTACAGAAGATGCTTATCCGATTAAGCAACAGCCTAATCGTGTTATGGAGACGTAGGTATACTTTCAAGAGAGTTCAATGCAACAGAACTACCGGACTCAGCACCAAGTGTACTAAAAAATGGTTAACAAAGTAACGTTGGGTCGAACCAACGAATTCTTACAGATTTCTGCACGGGATAACTATTTTCTGTGTTGCTGATTTTAAACTAAGGAGGAGAGAAAACCCTTGTCTCAACAATAGGCATAACCAGCTAATATTGGCACAGGTTTAAAAGGAAATTGAAAGCATGCTGCAACTGTGACTGGAGCTCATCCAGAGTAATGATGCAACAACCGGTTGATAAACAACGGTTATGTATGGATTATCGCAAATTTCATGCAGTCTGAAAGTCTGATACATACCCAATACCGGGTTTTCAAGATGGTGTTGACAGGTACTGACAAGCAACTTATATTTCTAAGTTAGATTTACTCAAGGGGTGCTGGCAAGTACATATGTCCGAAGATTGACTCAAATTTTGTTCTTTGTAACGCCAAATGGACTGTATCAATTTAAAGTCACACCGTTTCATATGAAAAAAAGTGTCAGCCCATTTCAGGGATTAACCAATAAGGTGATTGCCGTATTACCCACTTGTGTCGCATATATTGATTACTTGGTAATTTTTAGTCATACATGGAAGAAATATTTGCAACATTTATCAGACTTGTTTGGTAGGGTTTGGAAGACACGCTTGGTGATAAGCTATCCAGGACTTCATTATTGGACCTGGACACATAGCCCCATGACATGCGAAAAGAAACATAATTCTCAAGTTTCCCGAAACATCAACAAAATGAGCAGGGCTAAAATTCCTAGGAATGATTGCATTTAGTCGAAAGCTCGCACGGAATTTTAGAGGCTTCTCCACTCACTGAATTGCTCACAAAAGGCAAGAGATTTCAGCGGGCAGAGGACTTTCAAAAGGTATTTGTCAGTCTGAAAGCTGTGTTAACCACTGCTCCACTATAAGCCACAACTAATGAGACACACCCATTCAAGTTCACTATCGTTGCAAATGTTGTGCTATACTTTGGTAAGAAGACGACACGAAGACAGAAAGACCTATCGGGCATTTCTCCAGGAGATTGAACATTTATCGTTAGAAATATTCAACAATTGAGAAGGAACTTATTAACTTGGTGGTGATGTTATAACATATCACTATTTATGTCAAAAGTAGCGAATCTGTAACTATCATATGCACTGATCGTAACCCGTCGAGATTAATGGAATAATCTAAGGACAAAAATGCGTGATTGCTTTGATGGAGCTTATTGTTACAGCCATTCAAATTGTCAATTGCGCATGTGGCAGGACGAGAAAATGTGATTGCTGAAGCACTGTCGAGACTTGAATGAGATGCTATGGCATTCAGTGGCAGGAGTGACAGGAATGAAATAGAATGTAGCTGTGCATGTTCGCATTTTTATAGTCAAGTTTATGTTCATGTATGTTGTAGTATGTTAACAATTAGAATTCAGGGGTTTTGAAATGACGCCATGTTTGGATATTGACAGATCCTTTCGTAAGGGTTGAGGTATGAATATGATGCTGCTTTAACCAAGTTATGATGTCCTTTCTTTCAGAGAGATTGTAATAGCAACAATTCCAAGACTTCTGGCTTAAATGGATTTTACACTAATTTGATTATCGCTAATGGACTTTTTCAGGCAAACACTTCAAAGTTTTGAAAAAGGAAGATTTGTACAATGAAAGTGGAGGTAGTGTTCTCCCAGCTCAGGCGTTCTTTGTTTTGGCTTGTTTTTATTAGAAGTCTAACTGTTCATTCAGACCAGTCGTTAGGTTTTGAGGATGCAGCTCCAAGAAATAGCTATATGGAAGAAGATGTTCCATTCTGCCATCTCACTCCCTTCCTTGTAGAATCTGTTGCTGATTTGTAATTTTGAGCCATTGGGTGATCATATGAGTTGTTGTAATTGGAATAGCATTATTAATTTGCCGTAATCCTTTGGGCTTTACGTTTTTCGGTATTTCATTCTCTTTCATTTCTGTTTATTTCCGTAAACATATGAATAAATATTACTTTGCTTAAAACTAAGTGGTCGACAAAATGCATCACCTCTGGAGTATCCACTGTACATTTGCTTAAAACACCTCGCAAAGTTAGGGTCCTGGCTACTTCTTGAAGTGATGAGGGTCTTCCTTGGTCGATATCATTTGGCTTGCAGTTAATCAAATCATTGCCTCCCAATCTCAGATACACATTTGTCCATTCAATGCAGCTTTCCAGCGTCTATTTCTAATTGCGGAGATTCAGTACTTATTCTAGCTTTTATGTGATTATGTAATAAACTACCATTTTCCTCTGATTATTTTGCTTTATGAATGTCCAACTTTCTCCGGGTAAGGCATTCTGTTCCACGGAAAAGACAATGCTGCATGATATGATGATGTTCGTTGACAGCATGTTTCATCAGAATAGAATCGATGGAGAACCACATCAATCGCCATGTCATTTCATTCAATGAAACAAAATGCAACTGAGGCGTTTGCAGCTGCTGCGTACATCGGTAAAACATTTATATTTTCCCAAAAGCAAGTGCCATCAACTTCATCTATCAGGAAATTCTCCAGTCGCACTATTATTGATCAGCATCTGCTATATTCCACATGATTTCATCGCTAACACGTTTTTCTATGTACTGTAACTTCTTTGAAGAAGAATCTTGTGATCATGTCTGTAAAATTCAAGAGTGAGACGTTTTTGAGCTCTCAAAACTCACTATAAAGCTTTTAAATACCGCAGCTTCCTTGACTATATATTCTTAAAGCTGTTTAATTTGAGGCCACCGTTCCATTCAGCCAGTTGCTTTGTCTCAGTCGCATCTGTTCGGGTGACTCGAATATTGATAGGGGCCACGGAAATGTGCACCTCTTTTCCCAATCAAAGGTTCCCCAGTACTGTGGTTGACCGATCCTAAGTTGTATCCGCCAAACTTCTCCTATTTCAAACCTTTTCCCCCTATCTTCCCTCCCATTAACATTCTACGAGCATTTATATTCATAAGATGATTAGCCAATGTGATGCTGCCACCAGAAATGTATTGGCCTCCCGACATCCCTAATCGCAGTTCCTTTTTGGTATACCGTATTCCACTCCTTTCTCACTCCCAACACGTTGCAACAGCCTCTCAGCGCATCTCTTTCAATTGTCCAAGGTGTAACTCCTGCCCGTTAATTCTCTCACTCTTCACCAGCCATGACTCCAGATACACCCGTCTCTACCTACACTTCATTTAAACACTGTATTCTCTGCTCTCTATTTGTTACGCTCGACATTGTGGAAACGAACCTCAGATTAGGTGACCATTTTTGGAATACCGACCTTCTGTCCACAAATGAATAAAATGAGCCTGATTACCACTTTAACATAAGATTATGTTCGTGGAAAACATTTCTGTGTCATTTAATTTTCAGTGCGCCAGCGCAGCTCAGCTTAATTTGAAAGGTCTGCAGCTCATTTTCCACATGAGAACTCTGCAGCCTACTGGCCTTCACATCGAGATCGACAATTTTAGGGATTGAGCAGTTTTCGCCATGTTTTCTCCCAATCACGCACACCCAGCCTTGTTTTCGCATGGGCAGCTTCCAGACACTACCAATTGACAGCCACTCACAGTCCCCATTACAAGATGTTCATTTCCTCAGACTGACTTTTTAACACACGTTTGTCTGTCCAACTATTTTTCACTCCGTTTCTCTTTGTCCATTCTTCGTTTGCTGTGTTCCCTCACCAACCATATCTTCTGGACAGAAGCATTCATTTTCTAACTAACATTCGTTCTGAAAAAGGGCTACTGAACACGAAACATTAGCTAAAATTCGGCCTCATAGATGCTGCAAGACTTACTGATATTTTAACAGCAATTTACATTTTCGTTTCCGATTTCTGTTACCACGAATATATTTTGCTGAATTTTTTGTTGTTCAATGTTATCCTCCGCTTATAAAGTGCATCAGTCTTTCACAGCATTGCTCCTACTCAGGTGTGGTTCAAGTCTGCTTATTATTTTCCAAGTTTATGCATGAAATAATGAATTTATTTTACAAATGTATGTTTGCCAATCATTTCAGATTCAAAGAAAATGTACGACCAATGTAAGACATCACTGTTTTTCTTCTGATTCAATATCGTTAATAAAATTGATCCTTTGCTTTCATTGAATTTCGTTAACTCTAGACATTTAAGCGGTCATGAAATAGCAACAGTCCATTCAGAATCTCATTACATCTGAAACCTTCCAATCCCAGCACCGTTCTTGCAAATCGTTTCTGAATCCTTTCACGCTAACCAAATTGTTCGTGTAACAGGTAGAACGGAACTGAATACAACAATCTAAAACGTGGTATCACCAAACTATCCAACCCAAACTTAGGGTAAGTGGCGTAGATTGCACCTTCGTCATCATAAAATGGAACAACTTAGAGGAAACATACAACACCATCAGCGATATCCTCGCAGGCATAAGAATTCACAAATAGGAGGCGAACGACCACAGACTCCCATTCCTGGACGTGAAGGTTGAATGGAGAGCTTCAATCCAGCGTCTACAGAAAAAGAACACACACGGACCAAATACCTAAGTTAAGAAGCAACCACCCCCAACACCCACAAACGGAACAGCATTAAGACTTATTTCAACATGTTTCCTCACACGGCAGCACTCAAGAACTACAAAACTAGAAGATAAATACCTGTGCAATATTTTCAAGAAAAACGGGTACTGAATAAAGACCATCTGTTGATTCCACAGAAACAAACACAATCAAGCAGGCACAACTTAACCAAAACGTATAGGCTCATTACCTTACATCCACGACATATCAGAAATTATTTCCAGACTACTCAGACCCCTTAGCGTCATGGTAACGCACAAACTTTCCAACATTCTTAAACGGCGACTAATGAATTGAAATTTCCGTTAGGTGCCACCAGCAAAAAATTTTAAAGATACCAATCAAGAATTGTTAAAACCACTGCATCGGACAAACATGCCACCAGGATACATGACCACGAACTGGCCATCCAAAGACTCAACCCACTCTAACTAGTTGTCATGTTTACAGACAAGGGAGGACAACACTTTCACTGGGAACACACGCACAACCTCTGACAGGTGAAGCAAAGACATGCACAGTAATTTTAGAGACATGGCATTCTAATCAGAACTCCAGCAATAAATACGGGACTTATGTTCTATGTACTTTTCCTTGAAAAATCGACGGGAAATGACTTCACCACACTAAGAAACCAATACCTACAAATAGAGAGGTGGGGCATACTACCAGCGCTTCACCAGAGACTCTCACTGATGTTCCCCAGTATGGTGATGAAACGCCAGAAAACAAACCTTCAACTCAGCGAGTCATCTTACACGCTTATCTTTTGTCCATGTTTGAACCAAGTCTGTAATTTGATCAGGAGCTGTGTGACCCTGGCCAAATCCAGACTGGGCGTCAGTAAGCGGATTATTGCTGAACAAGTGCTACTTGATAGCACATTTTATGATTCCGCTTCCATCACTTTACCAATGATGAATAGTATGACTGTCATTGACCAGTATGGATTTGTCCTGCATTTTGTGTACACTACATACCTGGGCAACTTACCACATTGTCGGGTAGATGTCGGGTTGTAACTCTACTGGAAGAGTTTGGCTAAGGGAGCAGAAAGTTCCGGATTACACTTCAGGACTATTGCCAGAATGTTAGCAGGTGAATTGCCCTTGCAATACCCATTGTCTCCAGCCCTTTCTTGGTATCATGAGAAGTAGATCGAATTGTCTGCAGATTGGTATCTGTAATTCTGAGACACACTGGAGGAGCCCGAGATGAAGCATCCACTTCGTACTTCTGAATATAGATTGGAGCAGTTGCATCAGCCTCATCTTTTTCAGTGATTTTCTGGGCTCCTCCATCATTGAGGATTGGGTTATTTGTGGACCCTCTTCCTCCAGGGAGTTGTTTAATTGCCCAGTGTTAATGATGAATGCGGAAGAACTGCATAACTCAGATCTGATCCGTTTGGATTGTCTGAATCTGTCTGTCACTTGCTATTTATGCCGTTATCCGTGGTTTAACCCGGATGACACGTCATATTTGGGTATGCCCAATGCTGCTCCTGGCATGTCGTAATGATTTCGCGCATGACAAGAGTTGATCTCCTGGCTTGATAATTGTGCTGCAGTACAGTGGGCGGCACGGTGGCACAGTGGTTAGCACTGCTGCCTCACAGCGCCTGAGACCCGGGTTCAATTCCCGACTCAGGCGACAGACTGTGTGGAGTTTGCACATTCTCCCCGTGTCTGCGTGGGTTTCCTCCGCGTACTCCGGTTTCCTCCCACAGTCCAAAGATGTGCGGGTCAGGTGAATTGGCCACGCTGAATTGCCCATAGTGTTAGGTAAGGGGTAAATATAGGGGTATAGGTCGGTTGCGCTTCGGCGGGTCGGTGTGGACTTGTTGGGCCGAAGGGCCTGTTTCCACACTGTAAGTAATCTAATCTAAATCTACAGTTCTTTTGTTGTTCATAGCTGACAGCGCCTTATGGATGGCCTGTCTTATACTGCTAGATCGGTTAGAAGTCTTCCCATTTAGCGCGCTGATAATGTCACGCGATGCATTGGCAGTTATTCTCAATGTGAAGGCGGGATGTCATCGAGTGCGGTGATCGAATTTACCTATAATATATAGATAGATGCTTCTGCAGCCGGCAGATTAATAAACATAAGGGCAAGTGTACTTTTTCCTTTTGTGAGCTGCTTCATTGCCTGCCGCAGACCTATTCTAGCAGTTACATTCTTTTGACCAGATCAGCTCGAACAGTAATGCCGCTACCGACCGACTCATGTTAGTGTACAAATACCCCACGCAGAGTACACATTGCGCCTTTCTGACAAGAAATGCTTCCTCGAATTCATCAAAGGAGGATAAAACATCGTAACCAGTAAAATGTTTCCTTGCACATGTTTAAACGGAAAACATGGGCCCAGAGTTGACGTTAAGGGCTCCCAAGACAACTCCCGGCCGACTGCATTCCACTGCATCGCCACCTCTGCCCTTATTGTGACTTCCTAGCATTTTCATACATGGCTCGGCCAGTTCAGACACAGTTTACAGTCAACCACATTGCAGTGACTCTGGAGTCCCATGTACTCAAGACCAGGTAAGGATGGCAGATTTTGACTCTGAAAGGACATTAGAGACACAGGTTGTTATGTTTTCGACAATTGGTTCATGGCATCAGTAAACTCTTTATTCTAGGTACATTTTACTGAATTCATATTCGACGATCTGCCGTAGCTAAATTGGAACTCAAGTCTCCAGAAAATTATGCTATTTTCCTGGATTAATAATCGAGCCATAATACCACTAGGCCGTCGCCTCTACTGTGTTCGTGCTGATATGATTGCTTTTGTAGTTAATTATCTGGTTTAAGTGTGTTGCTTTCCTCCGGAACCTGATCTGTGTTCATCCATTAACACGGTGACATCTGGGCATGAGTGTCTGGTGCTGTTGTCCCGCTCTTTGGTGAAATGTATGCTAGTAAGGATGTTCTTGATGATGTTGTAGGTTTCCTCTAAATTGTTCGCTTTGTGATGACAATAGCCGTTCACATAGCGGTTGCAAAATTTTATTTGGATTGTCGGGGGGGCTGATCGTTCTAGCCTTAACATTACTGCTTCTGCTGAGAAGCCTGATATTGGTGATCCCATGAGTGTTCCATTGATTTGTTAGTTTCTTCTAATTTGTTCCGCTTTGTGGTGACAATGGTGTCATCCATGCAGCAGACCCAAAGGTTGGGTTGGATGGTGGGGAGGACTGCTTGTTCGAGTGTCTACATCACTGCTTCTGCTAAGAAGAATTATATTGATGATCCCATTGGACTTCCCTTGATTTGTTTGTATGTCTTGCCTTTGAATGTGAAGAGGGTAGTGAGGAACATGTGGATTAGCTTGAGGATCTTGTCCTTGCTCGTGAAGTTCATGCTGTCTGGTGTTAATGTCCTTGCTTCATCTAGTCTTGCAGTCAGTGTTTCTTTAGCCAGGCTGATTACATTTTAAGTGAATAGGGCTGCTACGTCAAAATAGTCCATTATTTTAAGGTCCCACAGAGTGCTGCTGAAAAAAAAACTTGTAGTTCAGCTTCATATCTCCTTGAATGCAGAGTCGCAAGTAGACAAGGCAGTGAAGAAGGCGTTTGGCGTGCTGTCATTTATTGGTCATAGTATTGAGTACAGGAGTTCGGATATCAGTTGCAGCTGTACAGGATATTGGTTCAGCTACTTTTGGAATATTGCATGCAATTCTGGTTTTCTTCCTATCAGACGGACATTATGAAACTTGAAAAGTTTCAGACACGATTTACGAGGATGAAGATTTAAGCTATTGAAGATTCAAGTGTTGAATATTTAAGCTATCGAAAGAAATTGAATTGGTTGCGGCTGTTTTCACTGGACCGTTGGAGGCTGAGTGGTGACCTTGTAGAGGTGTATTAAATAATGAGGGGCATGAATAACGTAAATAGACAAGCTCTTTTCCCTGGGTTGGTGTAGTCCAGAACTAGGGGACAGAAGTCTAGGGCGAGAGGAGACAGATATGAAAGAGACCTAAGGCACAACGTTTTCAGACAGAGGGTGTTGCATATATGGAATGGGCTGTCAGAGGAAATGGTAGAGGCTACTACAATTGCAACATTTAAAAGGAAACTGGATGAGTAGTCAGGGTCTGGAGGGATATGGGCTGGGTACTGGCAGTTGGGACTGGATTGGTGTGGGATATCAGGTTGGCATGAAGAGTTGAAGCGAAAGGTCTATTTTCGTGCTGTACATCTCTATGACTCTAACTCAAAAACTTCTATCTTGGTGTTTTTGATGATGTTCAGGAATTCTTGGGTGGAGTTAGCAGACTGTCATGAGTCTTCTATGAGATATTTCAGTTATCGGTAGTGATCCTTTGGTAGTCTGCAGGTCAGTGTGCCAGGCAGTGGATCTCCGGTGTCCCTTGATTTGTGGACCTTAGTTAATCCATAAAAGTGTAGTGTGTTGGATCCAGCAAGTGTTATATTTTGTCGATCTCACTTGCTGATTTAGCCTGATTTCTGAAGCTTCTTCACTATCGCTGTTATACGGATTTCTACATATGGAGTTGGATCTACCGTCACCTGTTGGTAGCTGTCAGTATCTGCGTGCAGTGAGTTTGCCTTTCCAATGTACTGTGTTCTATTTCGATAGACAGTAATGCACATTTTGTTTGCAGGCAGAATTACAACGTTTCTGGTTTGTTTTTCTGAGTCCTTCATGGGTTTTACTATCCTGTGTGCTGAAGGTGCTGCCTTCCTTCGTATTGCTTACTGTTGCTGCAAATGTCTGTATGATGGTTTGCTGGGTTTCTTCTCTGAGTCCCTTGTCTTTCAGGATTAATTCTAATGTTGCTAAGAAGTCCTTTTATTCTGTGCCTGTGTAGTTGGAGATCGCTCCACTGACCAGGACAACTGTTTCCATTTCGGTAACTGATCAGTCCAAGAGGTTTTTAATCCAAGCTTCTGAATTGTATTTGTGTTCCTTTCTGTGAACTTGTCCACATTTTCTTGCAGGGATAGGTTTTTTTCAATTTTTACTTGGTTTCTGTTGTTTGATGCTGATGGCTTATTCTAGTATGCTTGTCCATTCATGGTCTGGCATTGTTGGTATGAAGCGAATTAATTGGCAATTATGAAAAGATTGAGTACTTGAGCTTATTTTACCTGTTCTGAGAACTCATCTTTCATCTGTGCTTCACTCTGAGCCATCGCCTCGACGTTTAAACAGACAACATTGCAACGAGTTTGCGTTCCAAGAAGTGAGACTAAATCTTGTTTGGAGGAAATGATAATATTTACCTTAGTCTTCCTTCAAATGATTATTAATTCCAATCAGAATATTCTTTGCATTCCGAAGAATATATGAACACAGGAGCAAGGATTAAACTCTTTGGCTCTTCGAGCCGCTGGCTTAATTCAATAGCATCAGAACTAATGTTCTCAGCTCTACTGAGCTGTCTCCGTTTTTCACTGTTGACACATTTCCTCAATAGAACTGTATCCAGCTCATGCTTGTAGAATTTGGCAGACACAGAGACTCCACCACGAGCTCAGCAGGAAATTGTCAAAATCTAAATAGTATTTTCAGGAAAATGATTTCCTTCAAATGAATTCGTAAAAAAATTGCGACGTGGAGATAGTTTACAGATGTAAATCAGCCAGTCTCCCTCAATAATTCACAACATGGTAAATTAAAAACCTTTAAATATACCTAAACCTGATTCGAGTGGTTCTGAAACAGGAGGTTTGAATAACTGGTATCTGGAAGACCATTTCTTATCACTGATTTGTCGCCTAAATAAAAAAAAGATGATTATTATTCATAAAATGTGATTGTCAAAGTGAAATCAAGCTATTGCACAATCGAATTACTGTATGAAATCACTCAAAAAGCCTTTGGTTGCTGCCTCAGTTACATAAAACTCTTGGCAAGCAAGGAGGTCAGTAAAGGGATAAATAAATTTAAGTGAAGCCACTGGACAGATTGTTTGTATCACTTTCACGATTGTCTGTTCAATAGGCGTAAATGCAGCTTTCACTATTTTTGTTTCTGACTTGTGTAGTTCAGGGTAACTTTTATTGTACGCTAGCTTGATATGCAACTTAACATCCAGTTTTGTAAACTATCAGAAGAAAAACTGTTATTAACATTCTATTAATACAAACGAGCGACCAGGAAACAAACGACCAGAATTTCGGACATTCGGGTCAGTCTCATGGAAAACCTATTAATAGACGCAGAAATGCTGTGAGCTTTGATATTTATATGCCAGATAAGGTAAATAGGGCAGGGAACGTCAAAGGCTAACTCAAAATAATTTCATGCTGAACAATGCAAAAAGTCGAAACAATGAAATGGCACAACTTAACAAAATGAACATAATACAACAAAGAGTACACGGAAACAAAATGCTGAATGTCAGTCATGTTGAAACTCCATGATATCAGATTAGATTACTTACTTACAGTGTGGAAACAGGCCCTTCGGCCCAACCTACCCATTTCCCTACATTAACTCCTATACCTAACACTACAGGCAATTTAGCATGGCCAATTCACCTGACGTGCACATCTTTGTGACTGTGGGAGGAAACCAGAGCACCCGAAGGAAGACCACACAGACAGTGGGAGAATGTGTAAACTCCACACAGGGTCTCTGGAGCTGTGAGGCAGCAGTGCTAACCACCTCCACTGTGCCGCCCACATTGGATGTGTCGGTACGTTTAAAGAGAAACAATCGTGCAAGTACAATCAAAATAGAGAAATATAATGTGAATAGAGCAATCACATGGCTGAGCAGCGAGTTTAAGAAAACTAGAAAAACAGAGAAAAAAAACAGAGGTTTGGAGAACGAATTAGCGAAATACAGAACTTAGAATTATGCTACAATGAATGCAAAATTCTCTCTCAGAGCAGCTGTAAGTACATTGCATAGCTCTATTCTTAACAGTAATAAAATTTATTTAACAGGAATATATTTCAGAGCATATTGACCAGGCCGACTTTAAGACTGGTGAAGCTGAATTACAATTATATCATGCAATTTGAGATATCATAATGAATTGAGATAAAGAAATGAGAGCTAATGGTATTGAAAAGTATGAAATTCGAAGAGTAATTGACAACATTAGTTTTGCAGATTGCTTTCACTGGTAGGGTATGTGAAACTGATGGACTCATATTAATATTTTCATAACTCTTTAAAACTGAAAACATTTGGAATTATTTTGTTTAAGAATACCCAAATAACTGGCAAAATAGTAATACCACAAATTGCAAATAGTAGATTACATTCTGCCTGCTTCTGCATTGTTCGCTGACCAACTGAATGTTGTTACATTGGAGACTATGTATGAAAACATAACGTAGATTCATCAGATGGTTGACTTGACGAAGAGAAGAATCGGTGGCGAACTGGAAGAACAGAGCAAGCACAAATGAATGTCGCTCAGAATGCAAATATGTAGTGAGTATCATGCAACTGTGCAAAATGCTAGTGTATAAATTACTTATAATATATAGGGATAATTCAGATAACCGTATGGAAGTTAGAACTGTAAACTTGTTGACGACACAAACATTAGTAAAAACGTTTTGAAGAGAACTTGAGTTTACAAAATTATGTGGCTATATCAAAGTACTGGATAAATATTTCGTTAATGGAACATAAGGGGAGAAGAATGAAATTTACACTTTCGCACGAAGGATGAAACAAAAGCATTTTATCCAAAAGGTGGTGTGTTGCCGTGTTGGGATCTCTGTCTTCTCTTCAAAGGGCAACCAAATATCCCTATGCAGTTAGAAGCATTAATTTGGTAAGTTAATAAAATCTGACCGTTTCATTCATCCTACTGTGAACAGGCTAAGATTATGAGATTCCCAAGTCCTCAACGTTCAGGGTAGATGTACATGAGCCTCCAAAAATTTATAAAGTCATACAGACTGACAGCACAGAGACAGACGCTTTGGCTCAAACTGCTCTAAACCGACCAAAATGTCTGTCAACTCTTACCCAATTGCTCTGTATTTATCCCACATCCTTGACTGCTTTCCTATCCATGTATTTGTCAAATCTTATTTAAATCCTGTTAATGTGTCCACCTCAACAACTTCCGCAGGCAGCTCATTCCATATGCATACCAACCTCTGTGTAAAACTTTTCGCTTCATATGCTCTTTGATTCTTTCCTCTCCAAACTTAAAGTGATGCCCTATAATCCTCGATTCCCCAAACTTGGGGACAAAACTGAGTGCATTCACCCTATCCCTGCCTCTCATAACTTTTCCACTTCAGTACGTTACCCCCCTCAGTCTCCTACGCTCCAAAGAAAAAAGTGTTCCAGGTAGTCCAAACGCTCCCGTCTAGTGAGACCCTTGAATCCTGGCAACATCTTTGCAAATTCCTACTGCAATTCTTCCAGGTTAGTAACGTACTTCTGATACCAAGTGGACAAAATTGAACACAAGTGTAACCTCACCAACATTCTATACAACTGCAGCATAACTTCACAACAGCTACCATACTCAATGTCCTGGCTGATGAAGGTTGGCGTGGTCCAAAATGCCTCCGTTCGACTACACTCCATAAGGCCCGATCATTCACCATGAGACTACTGTATTGATTAGGCTTTCCAGAAAACAAGACCTCATGCTTACTTATATTAAAATCCAACTGTCATTTCTCGGTTCACTTTCCTGACATTTCAAGATCCTGCTGCAATTTCTGATAACCTTCCTAACTATCCACGAAAACGCCTATTTTGTTTTCGTCTGCAAACTTACTGCTTCTGCCTTGAGCGTTCTCATCTAAATCACTGATGCAAATAACAAACAGCAAAGGAACCACACCGAACCCTAAGTCACTCGACTCGTCCTAGGCCTACAATCTGACAAGCATTCTTCGACTGTTGCTTTCTGCTTCTGATTGAGTATCCAATTTGCGGCTTGCCATGGATTCCATGTGACCTAAAGTTCCAGTCCAGAATATCACGTGAAAGTTTATGAAAGACTTTACTATAATCCATATGGACAATGCCTATTGCACTGCCTTCGTCTACCTTCCTGGGAACTTTATCAAAGAACCCTATCAAATTTCTAAGGTATGATCTCAATAACCGACTTTTCTTCGACAATTGCTATTTCTGCTTCAGTATGACTCAATGCATTGAACTGAATCATGCTCTCGTTCTTGAGCTGGCTTGAAAACATTTCACATACCGCTTCTTATTTTACTGGTCAGATCTAAATGTATACTCCCGTGGAAGAATCGAAATGAATTGGAGATGATTCAAGATAGGTTTATTCAGTTGATGTGCAAAATAAGGAAATTGGTTAAGAAGGGCAGGCTTTGTGCAAGGATGTTCACGAGAATAATACCATGGAATAGAAACAGTATAGTAAAGATTACCTCTATCTATTGCATCTGCTGGAGATCAAGTAGTAACTTGATTCAAGTAATAATTTATCCTGAAATACCTTAACAGAAGGTATCTGGATAGGTTTGTCCCCGATTGGGAGAATCTCGAAACAGAGATCATTGTTTACCATCGTTGACAATAGATTTCGTAATATTTTGTTTTGTTTTATTTCTCAGAAGAATGTAAACTTCCTGAATATTTTCCTGAAAATAGATTGCTGAAACAGTGCCTTTTAGCATGTTTCCAATGCACCGATGCATGGATTCTTTTTAACTGAGGCGGTGACTTTATTTTTCTTTTTAAAGTTGGTCATGAATGTGGATTTGACTTTACAATCAGACCATGTGAGATATTATTAAACCGTGTAGCAGACTCTGATGATTAAAAAAAAAACAACTATTGCTACTTCTGATTGGTAGGTTTGTGACCTATAATGCTGTTAAATGAATATTTGAAAAAAAAGATTTCTTATCGACCGAAATAAAAGCAGAAGCTACTCCAAAAGCTCAAAATGTCTGGTTACACATGGAAAAAGAAATTAGTGCTAACATTGCGGGTCCAATGATCTTTCCTCAGAATTGATCGTCAATTATTATTGTCTCTTCAAAATCGAACTTCCTTCGAAAATTATCAATTTGTGTATAAATATGACTGATAGTGTCCCACTGGCCGGTTCACTCGTGAAAGAGATCGATTAAAAGTGTTTCACAAACTTCTCAAATATCTTGCTTTTCAGACCTAAATGTATACTTCAGTGGAAGAATCAAAATGCACTGCAGCCGATTCAAGAGAAATTTATTTAATTGATATACGGAATAAGAAAGGTGTCTGACGACGGAAGGCTCAGTTTTGTCTCAACACTGATTCACTCCATATACCGTTAAGAAGGCGCTGAAACATTTAACAATCCATATGTATGCCCCTCATGACAATCCCAGGGACAACACAAGCAACCTTTCGTACAGCAAGAGATTTCGTAACAATAGAAACAGTAATAGACCATTTGACCCGTGCAGCCTGTTCCTCCATTCATTAATATCACGGCTGATATTTACATTCATTCAACTCATCCTACCTGCAATATCCCAAACCTATTATGAAAACACCTATTCAACTGTGTCTTGAATATATGTAATGAAGATGCCTCTGCTACTTCCTTGAGCAGACATTCCGACGATTCGCTCAGCTCACATAAAATCAGTTCATCATATTCTCTGTTTTAAATATACACACCTAAACCTTGAGGCCCTGTGGAGGGTGTCATTAAACATAACAGACTTATTAATAATAATAATAAATCGCAAATAATTTGCTCAAACGTCAATGAGTACTAAACAAAAAGTTGGTAGAATCAACAGAATATTAGACTGCGAAGTCTCAACATTCAGCATGTTTGGTCACAACTGGAAATCACAAATCAAAATTTAACTCTAAAACCAGTTTTGAAACATGGCAGATCAATAGAAAATGATATCTCTGGTGGTGATATTTAGTTTTAGAGAGATTGTGAGAACATCAGCGGCCATGAGAAGTATACATCTAAATTGACCATGGTATGGAGGGTAGTCTGCTGGTTGGGAAATTGGACTATCGTGGCACATGCTGATTGGGTTATATCTGGACTACCATCCATCCATCCCGATGAAAAATTAAAATGATAATACTGCGCTGCAAATTTCCTTAAACCCAAGGTTATTATCACACTTCTGGAATGTAGATTTCATTATTCGTTAGGGAAAGTGGCCAATTGATTCACTAGAAGTTGTTCTAATGTATGTGTATGTATGCACATACATTCGTGGTTAGAAACAGGAGAGTTCCAGTGACACTGCGTTGAGTTGTTTATGGGCCTCCACAGAGTTCCGGGGAGGTGGAAGAGAAGATAAGCAAAGTTATCTGTGTAGGAGTCATTATGGGGATCTTTAACTGACCAACATTGACTGGAAATGCTACAGCACTAGTACATCGGATGTCCAATATGTACAGGAGAGTTTCCTGATACAGTATGTCGAAAGGCCGACAAGAGAGGTGGCCACATTGGATCTGGTGCTTGGTAATGAACCAGGCCAGCTGTTTGAATTAGTTGTAAGTGAGCACTTTGCAGAGAGTGACTATAATTCCATTGCGTTTAGTTTAGTGATGGAAAAGGATAGGTACATGACGCAGGTCAAGAGTTATGAATGGAGCAAGGGCAAATAAAATGCGATTAGGCAAGAATTAGGATGTATAGAAAGGGGTGGCAAAATACAAGGGATGGAGATGGTTTACGACAAAAATTTCATCCCTTGTTCAGCAGAAGGAGGTTTATGTGTTGATGAGGCAAGATGGTACAGCTGAGGTGATGGAGAGTTACAGATCAGCTAGGAAAAATTAAAGAGAGAGTTTAGAAGAGAAAAGACATGATACGAGCAGTATTTAGCAAATAGAATAAAAAAACGAGAACCTTAAAGTTTTCTATAGATATGTGAGGAATGAAAGGATGATTGGGGTCGGAATATGGCCAATCAAAGACAGAAGTGCGAAATTGAGTGTGGGCCCTGTGGAGATTGGAGAGGTGCTAAACGAACATTTCTCATCGGTTTTCACTTAGGAAAAGGATAATATTGTAGAGGACAAGATTGACGGACAAGATATTAGACGAGAAACGATCGAGAAACGATCGAGGTTAGTTACGAACAGCTGTCAACAATTCTGATGGAGTGAAAGTACACAAGACCCCTGGGCCGGATGGGATTAATCCGAGTATTCTCTTGGAAGTTCGGGAAGAGATAGCAGAGAGTTTGACTTTATATTTGATTCGTCATTTTCTACAGGTTCAGTACCAGCAGAATGGAGGATTGGTATGTTTTTAGATTAGATTACTTACAGTGTGGAAACAGGCCCTTCGGCCCAAAACGTCCACACCGACCCGCCGAAGCGCAACCCACCCATACCCCTACATTTACCTCTTACCTAACACTACGGGCAATTTAACATGGCCAATTCACCTAACCTGCACATCTCTGGACTGTGGGAGGAAACCGGAGCACTCGGAGGAAATCCACGCAGACACGGGGAGATCGTGTTTTCCGGGTCCTTAAGGGGGAGGGGGAGCAGCCCCAGATCGTGGTCCACGTTGGCACCAACGATATAGGTAGGAAGAGGGGTGAGGATGTCAGACAGGCTTTCAGGGAGCTAGGTTGGAAGCTCAGAGTTAGAACACACAGAGTTGTAGTCTCTGGTTTGTTACCCGTGCCACGTGATAGAGAGTCGAGGAAGAGGGAGAGAGAGCAGTTGAATGCGTGGCTACAGGGATGGTGCAGGAGGGAGGGATTCCGTTTTCTGGACAAATGGGGTTCTTTCTGGGGAAGGTGGGACCTCTATAAAAAGGATGGTCTACACCTGAACCTGAGGGGCACCAGTATCCTTGGGGGGAGGTTTGCTAGTGCTGTTTGGGAGGGTGTAAACTAACTCCGCCGGGGCATGGGAACCTGGACTGTAGCTTTAGGGTACAGGACCTTGAGTGTAGGGAGGTTATGAATAATGCAGCGACCTCGAAGGAGGGTGCCTGTAAACAGAAGGGTGGATTGAAGTGTGTATACTTCAATGCCAGAAGTATAAGGAATAAGGTAGGTGAACTTGCAGCGTGGGTTGGTACCTGGGACTTCGATGTTGTGGCCATTACAGAGACGTGGGTAGAACAGGGACAAGAATGGCTGTTGCAGGTTCCAGGGTTTAAATGTTTTAGTAGGATCAGACATGGGGTAAAAAAGGGGGAGGCGTGGCATTACTTGTCAAAGATAGTATTATAGCAGTGGAATGGACGATGGAAGAGGACTTGCCATCTGAGGTAGTTTGGGCTGAGGTTAGAAATAGGAAAGGTGAGGTCACCCTGTTAGGTGTTTTCTACAGGCCTCCTAATAGTCCTAGAGAAGTAGAGGTTAATATTGCGAGGATGATTCAGGAAAAGAGTGAAGGTAGCAGGCTGGTTGTTATGGGGGACTTGAACTTGCCAGATATTGATTGGGAGAGCTATAGCTCGAGTTCATTAGATGGGTCAGTGTTTGTCCAATGTGTGCAGGAGGGTTTCCTGACACAATATGTAGACAGGCCAACAAGAGGTGAGGCTATACTGGATTTGGTTCGAGGTAATGAACCAGGCCAGGTGTTAGACTTGGAGGTAGGTGAGCACTTCGGGAACAGTGACGACAACTCGGTGACTTTTACTTTAGTGATGAAGAGGGATAAGTGTGTGCCGCAGGGCAAGAGTTATAGCTGGGGGCAGGGAAATTATGATGCAGTGAGGCATGACTTAGGATGTGTGGATTGGAAAAACAGGCTTCAAGAGAAGAACACTAATGAGATGTGGGGATTGTTCAAGGAGCAGCTACTACGTGTCCTCGATAAGTATGTACCAGTCAGGCATGGTGTAAAGGGCCTTGTGAGGCAGCCGTGGTTTAGTAAGGAATTGGAATCCCTTGTGAAAGGGAAGAAGGCGGCATATGTAAAGATGAGGCGTGAAGGTTCAGTTGGGGCGATAGAGAGTTATAAGGTAGCCAGGAAGAATCTAAAGAGAGAGCTAAGAGAAGCGAGAAGGGGACATGAAAAGTCTTTAGCTGGTAGGATTAGGGAAAACCCAAAGGCTTTCTATAGGTATGTCAGGAATAAAAGGATGACTAGGGTAGGTATCGGTCCAGTCAAGGATAGTAGTGGGAAGTTGTGTGTGGAGGCGGAGGAGATTGGAGAGACACTAAATCAATACTTTTCATCAGTATTCACTCAGGAACAGGACACTGTTGCTGACGTGAATATGGAGTCACAAATGATTAGAATGGATGGCCTGGAAATATGCAGGGAAGAGGTTCTGGGAATATTGGAGAGGATGAAAATAGATAAGTCTCCTGGGCCTGATGGCATTTACCCTAGGATCCTATGGGAAGCTAGGGAGGGGATAGCAGAGCCATTGGCCTGGATTTTTATGTCGTCATTGTCAACGGGAATAGTACCAGAGGACTGGAGGATAGCGAATGTGGTCCCCTTGTTCAAGAAAGGGAGTAGGGATAGCCCTAGTAACTATAGGCCAGTGAGTCTGACTTCAGTGGTGGGCAAAGTCTTAGAGAGAATGGTACGGGATAAGATTTATGAACATCTGGATAGGAATAACGTGATCAAGGATAGCCAGCATGGTTTTTGTGAAGGGCAGGTCGTGCCTCACAAACCTTATTGAGTTCTTTGAGAAGGTGACTAAGGAAGTGGACGAGGGAAAAGCAGTAGATGTTGTGTATATGGATTTTAGTAGGCGTTCGATAAGGTTCCCCATGGTAGGCTAATGCTAAAACTACGGAGGTATGGCATTGAGGATACATTAGAGGTTTGGATTAGGAATTGGCTGGCTGGAAGGAGACAGAGGGTAGTAGTTGATGGACTAAGTTCATCTTGGAGTGCATTACTAGCGGTGTACCACAAGGATCTGTTTTGGGATCATTGCTTTTTGTTATCTTTATAAATGATCTAGAGGAAGGGCTTGAAAGCTGGGTAAGCAAGTTTGCGGATGACACAAAAGTCGGTGGAGTTGTGGATAGTGAGGAAGGAATGTTTAGTTTACAGCGGGATATAGATAAGTTGCAGAGCTGGCAGAAAGGTGGCAAATGAATTCAATGTAGCTAAGTGGAAGTCATTCACTTTGGTAGGAGTAACAAAGATGATGTTAATACTGGCTAATGGTAGGCTACTTGGTAGTGTGGATGAGCAGAGGGATCTTGGTTGTCCCATGTACACAGATCTCTGAAAGTTGCCACCCAGGTAAATAGTTCTGTGAGGAAGGCATATGGTGTGTACTGGGACTTTATTGGTAGAGGGAATTGAGTTCCTGAGTCCTGAGGTCATGTTGCAACTGTATAAGACTCTGTGCGGCCTCTCCTGGAGTATTGTGTGCAGTTTTGGTCGCCATACTATAGGAAGATGTGGAGGCAATGGAACGAGTGGCATGGTCGGTTTTACCAGGAGTTGCCTGGAATTGTAGGAAATCTTATGAGAAAGGCTGAGCACTTGGGGGCTGTTCTCATTGGAGAAGAGAAGATTTA
>NC_083441.1:2628290-2678613 GCF_020745735.1 Hemiscyllium ocellatum
TGTGCTTGGGCTACATTCCTTCATTTCGTGCAGAGTCATGTGCGCATGCAAAAAGCCCCTGAAAAGCCTCTTGCCCGACCCGGCAGCGTGTTCCAGAGAACTGCCAGTGTAGAAAATGTTCCTCATTCTCTTTGAAAATATCCTCCCTCACCATAAAGGCACACCATCCGTTACTATACACTATAAATCTGGGAAAACTATTCTGTCAGCCACGCTGTCTCTGCATCTCATAATTTTATAGACTTCTACCAAGTCTACCCTCAGCCACTGACACCCCAGGGAAAAACAAGCCGAGATTTTTGAGCTTTTCATACCCTCCTCCCATCTAATCCAGGCAGCATTCTGGTAAAACTCTTCCATATCTTCTCCACGCATCCACATAAATTTTGTTACGTGGCGACCAGAACTGAATGCACGTTTTCCTGAAGTTTTGAATGTAACATTGGGGCAAAACACTGTTCATAAAATGTGCAAAGATAATGAAAGGGATTTGTTTTTAAAATACAACAAATTATCAACACACATCATCTGTGCTATTTAAGCAGCTTCGATTTTAAAAAGGAGGGTAAAGCTTTAATAAAGTGTTCTGACGACGAATTCGTTTTTTACTCATATCATCACATCCGAGCCTTTCTCTGAGCAGAATTCACTGACTTGCTGAGACTAGGCAGTAAAATTCTTTAGCTGAAAATGTGTTGCTGGTCAAAGCACAGCAGGCCAGGCAGCATCTCATTTCTGGATCACCCTCCTGAGCAGCACCGCGCTATTACCACAGTTCAACATCCCTTGAAAAGTTAAAGAATTGAAAGGGAACATTACCGGGAAGACCAATGATAGCCAGGACCGGATAGTAAAAGTGTTGGACAATCTGCAGTAGGTATTCTATTCGTAATACAACGTATTGAGTTGTAGAAAAATAATAAATGGAAGTAGATAAACTCCTCTCCACTTTAGTAACATTCCAATCTAAACTTCTCAAATTCTGATCCATTGCAGTAACGTTCCAATCTTATGTTACCAGATTCTCTCTCTCCCTCTCTGCATGGAGCCGGTGATCTCAGCCTGTGATGGGTATATCTCCAGTTGAATCTGCAGGGTAAATTACGTTATGGAAAGACTCCACATATTTGTAGAAGAAGGAACCTCTCCAGGGACACAATTAGGCTCTGTGGAGAGAAGTACACACTGCTCACCCTTCGGAATATGATCATTTCAGTCCCATCTCGCTGCAAGGTGTCTCCTGATGTGATGTTTTTGTGGTAATTGCTTGTGACGTTATACAGAGCGATGCACCTGAACCCTCAAGTCTTTTTGTAGATAAACTGTATTTAACGTCAAGCTATTTTGAAATTGCCCATTCTCAGTCTAAAATAGTTCGACTTACAATTGTTTGTTTTGAAAGTAATCAGCCACAGATTTTCTCGTCGACTTATTCTACCAATATACATATGTAATTTTATGCTGTCACATATATTGTCTATAATGCCTCCTCCCTTTGTGTCATTAGCAAATTTGGATACATGACTTTCTATGACATTTTGCATAAATCAGGTCAATAAATAATGTGAATACTTCAGTCTCCAACACACCCTTGTTAGGCACCATTGGTCTCATCCTGACATCATGACACAATAGATAGTACGCATGTAAACACCTACACTCATAAAGGTACAGACACAACGGCACAAACACGCTTTGGCATATAGTTAGACAGGCATTTAGTGACAATCTGTCAAATGCATAAGTATATACACACACAGATACACACACAGACACACACACAGAGACACACACACACAATGACCATCTTACAATGGCACAAGCACAGAGTGAGACAATAACACTGACACCTCTCACTCACTGAACACACACAAACAGGCACAGGCACTGGCACTCAGACAGTGACATGCAGTCAAGACACACAAATTTAGACAAAATGACACATTCCCAGGTATAATTACAATCACATGCACTCATAATGAGATAGAGGTACATGCACAAAACACAATCAGATACAGTCAAAATGACACTCACGATGACACAACGCATAAACTGATACTTTCATACTAACACACACAATATTACATGCACAATCACGCACAGCATACAATCAGGCACACACAATGACACCCATAGCGCACACAGAATTAATTACACACAATCAGAAAGACTCACAATGACACACCCGTACACACAGAAAGGCGAGAAGATCATTACAACCTTAAATGACACATTGTTACTACTCACAATTGTAAACACTCACAATGATACATATTTACAGCCCCACATGCAATGACAAACATGCACGACATAAACATACGCACAAGATCACACAATTAAGCTTTCACAATGACACAAATACATAAAATGATGCTCTCACGATGACACACTCACATAATTGCACACTACGGCACATATTCAGACACACATGCAATGGCACACAGCCAACATGCACCCAATTATACGCAACCATGCATATTCAGATGAACATACAATGACACACTGATACCGCACGCACGCAATTGCATACAAAATAGTACATACAACTGCGAGTGTGCAAAAACATTCACACTGACGCCCTCACAATGACATGCACATTTTCACATGCACAATGACACACAAGAACAAGTAGTCACAGGTACAAAAAATGAGATGCACAAAATCACAAACACGGTATCACATACCATCAGAAACATGAACAATGACAGGCATACACACACGATACACACTCATAACTGAACACTTACAATGTCAATTTCATGCAAACAGAAGCACTCAGACAGACACACTCTCACAATCAAACATATAAGCAGATGCACAAATATACAAAATACATGCACACGCGAAAATGTGGACAATAACACATTTCGGATTCACATAAAATTGCATACAATCAATTACAGACTCACACCGGCATATACAATAACACGCAATGATAAACATTGTCCCTCCATAATAGAACAGATTCCCTACCGTGTAGAAACAGACCGTTTGGCCTCACAAATCCACACCAAACCTTTGAATACTGTCCCACGCAGACACATTTCTGTCCCTGCATTTACCCCTGACTAATGCACTTAACAAACGTACCAACCCCAATCATTGCCTCTTTTTCTCTGGATCTCTCCCTTTTGCAAAAGCTATGTCCTTGTATTTCTTTTCTGCAATTGTTGAATGTGGAGTGAATTTTTTAAAAAAGAAACAAAAATATCAGGGGGATTGCTGAAATATTTGCTCCACGTTTTATAAACGTTTACATTTTTCGCATTATATGCATTATCTACACAGCTGCTGGATCGCGCAGTAATGGTTGTGTGGGAATGGGGAAAGCAAGCAGAAATGTTGGAGCCGGTCTACCTGTGATTCACTTTCAAAAGATCGTGCACATGAATTCCTAATTCCCTCTGTTCCACTGCTCTCCATCCGGTACTACTATTCAACATGAACCTCCTATCATGATTTGACTTTAACAAAATGCAAGATCTCACACTTAACAATATTAAACTCAATTTGCCATTTCTCTGCCCACTGCCCCAGCTGATCAAGGTCCTGTTGCAATTTCTGACCACCTTCCTCACTGTCCACACCATGTTCTATTTTAGTGTAATCTGCAAACTTACTAACTATTCCTTGTACATTCTCAACCAAATCATTTATATAGATAGCAAAGAGCAATGGGCCCAGCACCGACGCGTGATGCACTCTACGAGTCAGAGGCCCCCAGTCCGACAAGCATCCTTCCACTATTACACTCTGCTTCCGATCATCAACTTAATTATGAATCCAATTTGCCAACTCCACCTGGATTCTATGCAATCTAACCTTCCAATGCAGCCTACCATGTGGAATCTTATCAAAGGCCTCACTGAAATTCGTATCGACTCCGTCTACCATTTGCCCTCGTCAACTTTCCCAGTCAATTCATCATTCAGAAGCAGATGCTGCATGCTCTAAACCAAACTTTGTCTTTTCAAATGCATGCCTATTTTATCTCTGAGAATATTGTCAAGTAATTTACCAACCATCGTTGTTAGGCTTATAGGTCGACAGTTCCAGGATATTCTTTGCAGCCAGTTTTTGAATAAGGGCACAACATTCGAGACCTTCCACTCTTCTGGAACCTCATTGGTGCCTACGATGATGCAAAAATATCAATCAGGGCTTCTGGAATGTGGGCTCTCGCATCTTGCAGCGATCTTGGATATATCTGTTCAGGGATAAAGTGAGGACTGCACATGCTGGAGGTCACAGCTGAAAATGTGTTGCTGGAAAAGCGCAGCAAGTCAGGCAGCATCCAAGGAGCATGAGAATCGACGTTTCTAGCATGAGCCCTTCTTCAGGAATGAGGGAAGTGTGCCAAGCAGGCTGAGATGAAAGGTATGGAGGAGGCTCTTGGGGGAGGGGCATTGGAATTGCGATAGGTGGAAGGAGGTTCAGGTGAGGATGATAAGGGGAGGGTGATAGGCCGGAATGGGGTTGGGGCGGAGCGGTCAGGAAGAAGATTGCAGGTTATGTAGGTGGTGCTGAGTTCGAGGGTTGGGACTGAGACAAGGTGGGGGGGGAGGTGAAATGAGGAAACTGGAGAAATCTGAGTTCATCCCTTGTGGTTGGAGGGTTCCTAGGTGACTTATCCACGGGCATACATTCTCATGCATCCAACACCTGCGTTACTGTGATATGGACTGTCCGCGAGGAATCAGTGAGAGTAGGGCCGGTCAGGGATAGTGAAGGGAACTCGTGCCAAAGTCAGGGGAGTACTTTGCCTCAGTATAGTGCTGTGCACATTTTTGGCGAGGATTCTGAGAGCCAGGATTTACGATTACTGGGAAAACCAAAGGTTATTGTGAGATAGTAAGCATGCCGATTTTGAGGTCATACCTCAGAAGCATTATTGAATTCTTTCAGATTTTGACAAAAAATATTGATGAAAGTAGAGCAGGTTTTTGATGAGGTTCTCCGTGGTAGACTCATTCAGGAAATAAGGCAGCATCGGATGAAGGGACAGTTGGCTGTTTGAATACAGAATTAGCTGGCCTGCAGTTGACAGAGGGTGATAGAGATGGGCAGTATTCAACCTGGAGCTCAGTGACCAGTGGTGTTAGACAGGGATCTGTTCGAGGATTTCTACTCTTTCTGATATTTATAAATAACTTGAACGAGCAAGTCAGAAGTTGAGTTAGTAAGCTCACTGATGGCACGTAGGAAAGTGGAGATGCAGATAGCCGCGAGGTCATGCAGCAGCTCCATCTAGTTCGACCACATTTGGAATATTGTGTTCCGTTCTGTTCACCTCAATGTCGAAATGAAGTGGAAACTTTACAGATGGTGCAGCAGAGATTTATCAGGATGCTGACTGGACTGGAGCGCATGTTGTCTGAAGGAAGGTTGAGCGTGCTCGGGCTTTTCTCCTTGGAATAAAGAAGAGGGAGAAGATGACCTGATAGAGATATAAAAGATGATGAGGGACACGGAGAGAGTGAATTGTCAGAGACTAGTTTTTCCGTCAGGGCAGTAATGGCCATCAAAAGGGAACATATTTTAAAGATCTTTGGAGGAAGGTTCACAGGGATTGTTAGATGTTGGTTCTTTACTCAGAGTGTTGAGGGTACGTGTAATGCACTGCCAGCAGTGGGAGAAGAGTCAGATACATTAGGGACATTTAGGTGACTCTTGGATAGGTGCATGGTTAATAGTAAATTGACGGATGTCTCGGTTCGGTTGATCTTAGTTGAGGATAAAGCGTCTGCACAACATCGAGATCTGAACGGTCTGCCCGTTGCTTTACTGTTTTCTGATGTATGTCACCACTAACTTCCCAAATTTCCCAAGTCTTCATGTCTTTCCCCACAGTAAATACAGAGGAGAAACATTCATTGAGGCCTCGTCCACCTCCTATGGCTCCAAAGATATACACATGTCAATTTTGGTCCTTTGCAGGTCCTATTCTCTCCATAGTTATCCTTTTCTTCTAATATATTTAAAAAAAACTCTTTGGATTCACCCTTTGTGTCAAAGCCAGAAGTAACTTGGGTCGCCTTCTCCCTCTTGAACCCTTTCTTCAGTAAACTCCTGTATTCTCGGTATAACGCCAGGGATTTCCTTGATCCCAAACCTCTGTGCCTGAGCTGAACCTCCTTTTTTATATGCTCAAAGCCTGACTGTTGCTTGCCATCCAGGATTCTCTGTTCCTGCCAACCTTGTATTTCACCCTCTCAAGAACAACTAGACCTTGGGTTGGAGTTATCTCACTATTAAAGGCATCCCACACGTCAGAGACCTTTTTTTCCCTGCAAACGAACCACTCTGATCAAACCTTGCAAGCTCCTGCCTAATTCCATCTTCTTTTAATTGCCCCAGTTATGATCTTGAACCTGAGAACCAGTTTCGTGGCTCTCCAAATCTATTTTAATATCAACAGGACAATGGTCACTAGTCCCAAAGCACTTCCCCATTGACTGTTCTGTCACATGTTTCGCTCTGTTTCCCAAGAATAGGTCAGGTTTTGCTGCTTCTCAAATCGGACCCTCCGTATATTGCTTGAGGAAACTTTGCTGGACAAACAGAAGCAATTCTCTTAATGCTCTGGCAGTCCCAATGCACAGTAGTAATATTAAAATCCCCCACTACGACAACCCTATTGCCCCTGCAACTCTCCCCAATCGCCTTGTATATTTGTTCAGCTAAAACCGTTGAAGATTTGGTTGGTTGGCGGGGGGTGCAGGGAGGTGGGGTGGGCGTTGGACAATCCCAATTAACATCACCTTGCGCTTCTTATTTCTTTTCTACATCATCAAAAAAGCCTCACTGGATGATTCCACAGTTACTTAATCTCTGAGTACTGCTGTGATACTCGTCTGAATCAAGCAATGCATCTCCAACCTTCCTTCTTTCCAGCACCCGTGTTTAGCTGCAATAATCACAAAAAGGTCACTTTGTTAGGGTTTGTACTGCACTGCTTGGGAGAATGGGGAAGTCGGATTGAACGTCAACTTTCGACAACGAGTCAACATATCAAAACGAGATTATGCATTTGTCTGGCAAAGGTATCGAGATAAAGATGGAAAGTTAGAACAAATGGATAGCTCTTTCAGAAGCCAGGTCAGGCACGGTGGGTCAAGTGACCTCGTTCTTTGCTGCCATATACAATGATTCTTATCTGATGGTCACTTGAACAAATCCTGATCGAAGAGGTATGACAAGTCTTCAAGGAGGACATAGACACGGTTAGTTTTAGAGATGAGGTATCTGTTCTTAGAGAATGAGCATCTTGAGGCGTGACTTGCAACGATACCATCATTAATGCAGCCAGACCAGGAGCTGCTCAGATATCACTTGCAGAGATCAGACCGGAAAACTGAGGAGTAGACGTCGAACATTAAGCCCATCAAGTCTGCTCTACCATTTAATGAGATCGTGGCTGATCTGACTGTCCTCAATGCCACCTTCCTGCATTTTCATGATGATTTCTCGATTACGTCCTTGACTAAAATTCAGTCTGTCTCCATGATCACTGTATACTCTCTGGATTATCTCCAAATGCCAGAATAACTTCTCTGAGATAATGTATCGAAAAGTGTTCGTAGTTTTCAAGCTGTGATCTTGCAGGAATCTTGCAGAGCCTCAGCAAAACATCCGGGTTTTTGTACTTCATTCTATTTGAAAGAATATTTGAGCAAAGTCATGGATGTGTTTCGAGCCCGAGTGTAACTGCTTTGTCATCAATCCATTCACAGATTTTTTTTTTACAGTCGACTGGATCAGGAAGGCCTTGAAAATCATACTTCCTCGCTCACAGTTAGCAGCACTGCCATTTCAATCCAAGAGTCCATTGTCAATGAGGCACAATAAGCCAAAGGGACATCTGAGAGGAGGGAGGAGTAGCTCCTTGGCCATCATTGTTTGCGATATGAAACTGCTGAACACATCCCTCAACAGCAACAAATACCTAAAGAGCACTGTTCCAACCCATGGTTCCCCTGTTTACTTGTGGGGAGATGTACAAACTCCTGAGGCAAGATTAGACATAACATGCCGGCAGTGGTAGTTCCCATTAACGCCAGTGCTCCAAGCAGCAAAAGCAGTGTCAAACACAAGAACACTGTACTTCTGAGAGATTGGATGATACGACTCGGACATAGTTCCTCTCTTCATGGGCTCACGAAATATGCTCGGGGTTAGGGATGACAGCAGATGCTGGAGATCAGAGTCGAAAAGTGTGATGCTGGAGAAGCACAGACGGACAGACAGTATATAAGGAGCACGAGAGTCACATTTTGAGCAAAACCACTTCCACAGGAAAGAGGGGGCAGCCCAAGGGGGATATGAGAAAAATGGGAGTGGGGTGTGGGTCCATGGGGATTGGTCCTCAGAATGCGATGAGTAAATGGAGGTGAGGGGTTGACTGCGATAGGTCACAATGGAGGGTGGAGTGGATAGGTGAGAAGAAAGATGAACAGGTAGGACAGTTCAAGAGGGTGGTGCAGAGTTGGAAGGTTGGATCTGGGATAAGGTGTGGTAGGGTTAATGAAGCAAGTGTTGAAATCTACATTGTTCCCGTGTCATTAGAGGGTTCCAAGGTGGAAGACGAGATTTTCCTCCTCCAGTCCTCGGATTGCTAGATTTTGGTGCTGGAGGACCCCCAGGACTTGCCTATCCTTGGCAGATTGGCTGGGGGAGTTAAACTGTTCAGGCACAGCGCAGTGGTGTGGTTTCATGCATAGTTCACAGAGATGTTCTCTGACCCTTTCCACAGGGTGGCGTCCTGTCTCCCCAATGCAGAACTGTCCATCTTCCTCATCATTCCCCACGTTCTCCTCCACTTCATCGATGATGGTATCAGTGCCACCTCATGCTCCTGCGAGGAGGTTCAACAGTTCATCAACTTCACCAACACCTTCCACCTTGACCACAAATTCACCTGGACCATCTCGGACACCACCCTCCCCTTCCTGGACCTCTCCATCTCCATTTCTGGTATATGGACATTTGCTTCACACCCACTGACTCCCACAGCTAACTGGAGTACATCTCCTCCCACCTTTCCTTCTGTAAAAATGTCATCCCTTGATCACAATTTCTCCGCCTCCACTGCATCTGCTCCCATGAAGACCAATTTCATTATAAAACATGACAGATGGCCTCCTTCTTCAAGTACTGAAATGGAATTGGTCACGACAACAAGCTTTCTTGGGCTCTTCATGTGGATGCACTGGTTCTAAAGGCCCAACAACATGTCTTTTTTTTTTCTGAGGCTGCTGAGGAGATTTGGCCTGACAGTGAATACCCTTGTCAATTCTTGAAGGTGTTCCATCGACAGCATTTGGTCTGGATAGCTCACAAACTGGAATGGCAACAGTGCCACTCAAGATTGGTGACGGTTGCAGAGAGTTGTGAACTCGGCCTGGACATTCTCAAAGGTCAACCAATGATCTACAGGAACCATCCACCAGGCCCGCTGCCAAGGAAAGGCAGCCAGCATTTTCAAAGATCCATCCCACCCTGGCAATCGCTTTTCTGCAATCTCTCCCATTGAGGGAGAACGTACAGAAGCCTGAACACAAGCCAATTTCATAACAGTTTCTATCCTACTGTTGTTAGAATACTGAATTGACTCACAAACTCTTTAAATTTGCCTGTGCCTGTGTTTTTGTTTTTGCCACTGTTTACCTATTATTTACCAGGCATGCTAATTACCGATGTGATCTGCCTGCATTGCTGGCAAGATAAACCTTTTCACTGTGCCTCAGAACACGTGATAATAAATTCAATTCAATTAATTTCAATTCAATTCAATTTATGGGCTGAGACCAATATTTGTTGTCTGTCCCCAGTAGCCATTGAGAAAGTGGTGATCAGCCACCATCATGGCAGAAGTAGTTCACGTGCTGGAGATGGAGGGAATTCAGGAATTTTTATCCACACGTTCTTGACTTCAACTTCAACCCACGGAAAATTTTGGTTTTATTGACCCTTGTTCCCCCTATTTACATCGATTAGGCCTCTGTTTTATCATCCTTTAACTATCTACATTCCAGGGAATAAAGTTCCTCCATTTTATATTCTTCCCTCAAAATATAATTTCGAAGTCCCTGATCATCCTTTCAAGACTGCACAAAATTCACTCCATGATGAAAACCACCTTCTTCAGTTCTAGTGCCCAGACTGCGCTTTCATGGAGCTATGGTCTTGGATGCAAAGATCCCACTCCATACTTGCATACAAACACTTCTTTAGTGTTATGAGGAATCCTTGCTCCACCGTCCTTGCAGGCACTGGGTTCTAGATTGTCAGCCCTGTCTGGGTGAAAAAACACATCGTAAATCCCCTCCAGATCATTCACCTCTTCCTGTAAATCTATGCCCCTGGTCATTGACACGTCTGTCAAGAGGAATCGTTCCTTCCTACCTGTTATGTCTACTCCTCTCATTATTTAAACATATGTCCGCTCTTAAGCTTCTCTGTTGTGTGGAAAACAACTCCATTCTGTCCCAGTGTTTCTACAGAACAGAATCTCTTCAAACACAGGCAATATGATGGTCATACTCCCACACCCCTACTCCGTCACCAATGCTGTCACATCTCTCCTATCATATGGATTCCAGACGTGTACACAATGCTCTCGTTGTGTCCAGAGCCACTTTTTATACGGTCAAGCAGAATAGATAAGGGAGGAGCCCCGACTGAATTGAATGGCTGATCAAGTTCTGAAGTACAATCTTACAGACCTGAGTAGTTGAGCAGGAGCTCTTCAAGATATTGCGCTTTGGAGACCTGCTTCCAGGATAGCCTGTCAATAGCTGAGGATTAGGATAACCCTCCTGATTTCATCCTTGGTTATGAGAAGTTTCACCAAGGTGATTCCAGGTATGGTGGACTGTCTCAAAAGGAAGTGTTGAATTGATTGAGCCTGTACTCTTTGGATTTTAGAAGAATGAAAGAAAACTTTATTCTGATTGACAGGGAACTTGACAGAGTAGAAGAGGAAAGGTTATTACCCCTTGTGAGACAGAGCCTTGAAACAGGGGGCATCATCTCTGAATAAGTAGTTGGCAATTTAAACAAAGATGAGGAGGAATTTATTCTCTCAGACAGTATGAATCTGTGGACGTGTGTATTGCAGAGACCTGTGGAGAGTGGGTCCTTATTTACATTCTGTGTTGGGAATGAGAGATTTTTAATCCAGAAGGTACTCCATGGTATCAGAATAAGGCAGGAAATTGTTGCTGAGGAAGCTCAGATTTGCCATGATCTTATTTAGTGGTGGGGCAGTCTTGACGAGTAGCGCATGTGTACTGACAATGCCCTCTTTAAGGTGGAGAGACCAAAACTACACACAAAACTCCTGGTGCGCTCACACTCAGACTGTGCATAACTGTAATGACACATCGCTTTGCCTGAAATCCCGGCGTCTTGTAGTGAAAACGAATGACTCATTTTCTTTCCTTTTGTCTTGCTGCAAGTCAGGCGGTGAGAAGACCAATGGTTCACTGGTTGCAAGCAGCTCTGAGAAAGAGAAGTAGACAGGGTGGCAACTGGCGCCGCCTCAGAGGGAAGCATTGAAGAAAACTATAAAGCAGCTCATCCAGAATGTCTAACCATTAGGGGACAACTGGTCGGGATTTGACGTGAGCGTTACCACGCCTGAGGATGCAGAAGAGCTTGAGAAGAAGCTGGGATCAGCTCGGTGTGAGAGAGTTGGAGCAAGGAAGTGAACGTTCTGCCATTAAAATTGCAGAACCCATAACAACCGATGAAATAGCAGTTTGATGAGAAATCCCAAGCACTGGATTGGTTTAAGTCAGGGTGAGGATGGAGGTATGGGTTGGAGAGATGTGGTGGTGGTGATTGGAATGGCAAATGATGTATGATGTGTACTTAGAACAGCTTCATGATGCGGTTGAAGACGAGCAGAAAGAAACAGGAATTGTCAGAGTTTATCTACATTGCACATCAGCGAATATATCCGTGGCTAAAACTGTGAGAAAGAGTGCAGAAAACTTCATTTTCTGTTTTGGAAAGGACATAGTATCTGCAGTAAAATAGATGGACATGTGATGCAGAGATAAATGAGGT
The DNA here is from genome assembly GCF_020745735.1 of Hemiscyllium ocellatum. Taxonomy (NCBI): domain Eukaryota; kingdom Metazoa; phylum Chordata; class Chondrichthyes; order Orectolobiformes; family Hemiscylliidae; genus Hemiscyllium; species Hemiscyllium ocellatum. Next base: position 2,640,363 of record NC_083441.1, read on the forward strand.
TTTGCCACAGGGAGACATAGTTACAGGGTGAACATCAGGTGGAACATAAATGCTCAAAGGTACATGGCCTTGTGGAGTCTCAGGCAGCATTGTGAAGCGGGATGATTTGCCCAGACAGCAGTGGAAAACAAAGGCAACATAGACAAAGCATTTGGCCTAGGATTATGGAGTAGAATCAGTCTGAATGTAAATTCTGGCTAATCTGTGACAGAAACAAAATGAGAGTACAGTTTTAGGCTGCCCAACAACATTTTCTTGCTCATCACTGCATTAAAGAGGAAATCATTCGACATTGCAACAAAGGCACTGTAATAATTTTTGAAATGTAGATTGCATATCATCTTGGACACAGGCAAAATTGATATTTAAAGAGGTGTTTGGAAAATGTGTTTTTGTCAGTGTTTCCTTGAACAACTCATTGTGCTGGAATGTAACTGTCTCAAATCAATTGTTGTGTGATGAAGCTGATTCAATGAGATACCTCACACTAAGAGATGCTCTGGGAAATTGCGATAATGTGAATTTCCAAGGGATTATGAAGTTTTTAAGTGACCACACAAAGGACAAGCAGAAACAGAAACAAAGCCAATGACATGAGTGTGAGTGGACAACTAACTGAGTTAAGCAGAATAAATCGTTTGGAATGCATGGCTGCAAGTGAACAGTCAAAACATTTCAAGGCACAGTGTCAAATATTCAACACAGGAACATTCCACTGAAACAGACAGAAGTTCAGCAAGAAATTCCCGCCTGTACCTCACTCAGGATGTCAGATATCAGAGTGGATAAAGAGGGGCTCAGAAGAATAATAAAAGAAAACCTATTAATGCCGAAGCAATCTATTGTTTTACAAAACGACAAAGGGCTACCAAATGGGAAATAAGTTTTAATGGGATTAAAAGGGGTATCAATGTAAGAGGCGAGCAGTAGGAAGAGGAAGTATTGTCGGGGTTTAATGAGCTGTCAAGAACACAGGGATTTGCGGGCACTGGGCATGGTGACAGGTTTATGAGGAGCGGTAAAGGCCTGAATAATGTAAAGACGGTATGAACTGTTGCAGCTGGAGGTGTTTGCAGGGTTCGGGAGGGAAGTATATACTGATATTGGTTTATTCGTGGGATGTGGGTGTCACTGGTTGGACCAGCATTCATTGCCCAATGCTAAATGTCCAGAGCACACTGCAGAATAGCTGTGGGTCGGGAGTGACACATAGGTCAGCCCAGTGACGAACGTTAGTGATCATTTCCTGAAGGACACAAGTGAACCAGATGATGATCAGCAACACATTTCTGGCATTCTCACTAATAGCTTCTCCAGCCACAACATGACTCCTACTCTCAGTGCACCAACCAATAAAAGAAATTGCCTCAGATGCTTTATTCAACATCTGGTCTATCTGTGATGCTACTTTCAACAACTGTGTACCTTCAACTTAGGTCTCTGTTTGACAACATTACCCAGGCCCTAACATTAACAGTATAAGTCCAACACCTTGCATTTCTCGAAATTAAACTCCATCTTCTATTCATTGGCCTAGCAGTGCAATTGATCCCATTGTATTCTCACAAAACCTTCTTCACTTTCCACTGTACCATAACTTCAGCGTCACACACAAACTGACGAGCCATTACTCTTATATTCTCATCAAAATTTGTTTATATGCATGACACACAACAGTGAACCCAGCACCGAACCGCATGGCACTGTTAGTTTCAGCCCTCCAGTCTGAGTAACAACCCTGTATGAACACCCTTACCTCCTACCATTAAGCCAATTATTGAGTCATAGAGTCCTACCGCACAGAGGCAGACCCATCAACCCAAACTGGTCCAAGTCGACCAAACTGTCCATCCACACTAACCCCATTTCCCCGAACTTGACCCATGTTGTTCTAAAACTTTCTTATTCAGATATTTGCCCAAATACCTTTCAAGTGCAATTATTGTACGTGTCTCAAATACTTTCACGGACAGCTCATACCATATTTTCCAGAAATGTAGCGGACAGGATAATAAAGATGATTTTGGCCAGGAGCACGAGTAATAGGTTAGTTGTTATGAGGGCTTCAACTTTCGAAATATTGACTGGAAATACTATAGTCTGAGTCCTTTTGATGGGTCAGATTGTGTCCAATGTGTGCAGAATTGTTTCTTCACAGAGTTTGTCGATAAGCCAACAAATTCCGACGCCATTTTGGATTTAGTACTGGGCAATAGACCTGACCAGGTGTTAGATTTGGAGATAGGTCAGCACACCGGTAATAGTGACAACAATCCAGTTTATGTTTACTTTAGCGATGGAAAGTAATAGGTATATAACGCAGGGCAAGATTTATTGCCGGGGAAAGGAAATTATGAAGCAACTAAGCAAAATTTAGGATGTGTAGGAACAGGAAGGAGACTGCAGGGGATGGGCACAATTGAAATGTGGAGCTTATTCAATTGTCCTTGATAACTATGTACCTATCAGGAAGAGGGAAGTTGTTCAGCGAAGGAACAGTAACTTACTAAAGAATGTGAATATCTTGTGAAGAGGAAGAAGAAGGCTTATGTTAGGATTGAGCGTGAGAGCTCAGTTAGGGCGCTTGCGAGTTACAAGTCGGCCAGGAAAGACCTAAAGACAGAGCTAAGAAGAACCACGAGTGAAAATGAGAAGTCGTTGGCAGGTGGAAACAAGGAAAACCCTAAAGCTTTCCAGAGATATATCAGGAATAAATGAATGACTAGAGAAAGATGAGGGCCAATCAAGGATACTATTGTCGTGCGTCATGCCAGGATTTTCAGGGAAGCATTAAATGAATATATTTCGTCAATATTCACACTGGAAAAAAGACAATGTTATCGAGGAAAATACAGAGATACAGGCTACTAGACGAGATGGGAATGGACATTTACAAGGAGGAGGTGTTAGCAAATCTGGAAAGTGTGCAAATAGTTAAGTCCCTTGGGCCGAATGGGATTTATCATAGGATTCTCTGCGAAGCTTTGGAGGAGATAGCAGATACTTTGGCTTTGATCTTTATGTCGTCACTCTGTAAAGCAAGATTGCCAGAAGACTCGAGGATAGCAAGTGTTGTCTCCTTGTTCAGGAAGGGGCATAGAGACAACCCTTGTATTTATAGACCTGTGAGTCATATTTCAGTTGTGGCTAAAGTGTTGGGAAAGTTTGTAAGAGACACGATTTATAATCATGAAGAGAAAAATAGTCTGAATGGTTTAGTGAAGGGTAGATCGTATCTCACAAACCTTATTGAGTTCGTTGGGATGGTGACCAAACAGGTGGATGAGGGTCAATCGGTTGATATTTCAGTAGGTTTTCAGTACGGCGTTAGATACCTTTCCTCGTGGTAGGCTATTGCACAAAATACGAAGGCATGGGATTGAGGTTGGTTTAGCGATTTGGATTATAATTTGGATAATTGATAGAGGACAGAAGGTAGGGGTTGAGGGGAAATGTTCATCTTGGAGCTCATTTACGAGTGGTGTCCCGCAAGGACCTATTTTGAGGCCACTGCTGTTCGTCACTTTTATAAATGACCTAGATGAGGGAGTAGGAGAATGGGTTAGTAAATTTGCAGATGACACGAAGGTTGGTGGAGTTCTGGATAGTGCTGAAGGACGTTGCAGGTTACAGGGGGACAAGAAAAAGCTGCAGAGCTGCGCTGAGAGGTGGCAAATGGAATTTCATGTGGAAACGTGCGATTCATTTTGAAAGGACTAAAGAGTACTGGGTTAATAGTAGTGTAGATGAGCAGAGAGATCTTGGTGTCCATGTTCATAGATCCCAAAAAGTTGCCACCCAGATTGATAGGTTTGTTAAGCCGGTGTACACTGTATTAGCTTCAATAGATAGAGGGATTGAGTTTTGGAAACATGAGATCTCACTGCAGCTGTACAAAACTCTGGGTGCAGCAGCACTTCCAGGTTGGCATACAGTCCTGATCACCACATTATAGGAAGGATGTGGAAGCCTTGTAAATGGTTCAGAGGTGATGGAATGTTGCCTGGTATGGAGGGAACGTCTTATGAGGAAAGGCTGAGGGACTTGAGGCTCTTTTCGTTTGAGAGAAAAATGATGAGACTTAATTGAAACATATAAGGTAATCAGAGTGTTAGATAGAGTGGACAGTGACAGCATTTTTCCTTAGATGGTGATGGCCAACATGAGGGGACATGCTTTAAATTGAGGGGTGGTAGATATAGGATGGATGACACAAGTAGTTTCTTTACTCAGAGATACATAGTGCCATGGAACTCACGGTCTGTTAACAGCAGTGGCCTCGCCCACTTTAAGGACATTTAAATGGTCATTGGATAAAGATAAGGATGAAAACTGAATAGTGTAAAATAGATGTGCTTCAGACTGGTTCCACAGGTCAGTGCAACATCGTGGGCCAAAAGGTCTGTACTGCACTTTAATGTTCTATGTTCTATGTTTTATTTGTGTACCTCCCTCTACCGAAAAGCTTTGCCCTTTCGTTTCCCTTTTCTTCTTTCCCATCTAAACTTAAACTGATGCTTTCTACTTCTCGATTCCCAAATCTTGGGAAACAGACTGACTGCATTCACTCTATTCATGCCTCTCATCATCTCATCTGCTTCTATAAGATTCCCCCCATTAGAATGCTGTGCTTTAAAGCAAAAAGTACTAGCTTTTCGAAACTCTCACTCTAACTTAGATCCATGAGGTCTGGCAACATCCTTTTAAGTTTCTCCTGCACACTTTCCAGTTTAGTAACATCCTTACTATAGCAAAGTCACCGAAAGTGACCCAATACTCCAAGTGCTGCCACATCAATGTGCTGTAGAACTGCAACATAACTCCATAGCTCTGTACTCAATGCCTGACTGATGTGCCAAAAGCTCTGTTGACTGTCTCGTTGGCATGTGATTCCACTTGCTGAAAATGTGTTGCTGGAAAAGCGCAGCAGGTCAGGCAGCATCCAAGGAGAAGAAGAATCGACGTTTCGGGCATTAGCCCTTCTTCAGGAAGGGCTCTTCTTCGGGCTCATGCCCGAAACGTCGATTCTCCTTCTCCTTGGATGCTGCCTGACCTGCTGCACTTTTCCAGCAACACACTTTCAGCTCTGATCTCCAGCATCTGCAGTCCTCACTATCTCCATGTGATTCCACTTGCAAAGAACTGTACTCATGAACTCCAAGGTCCCTCTCATCCACTACACTCCTCAAGGCCCTACCATTCATCATTATGCCTACCATTTGACTTTCCAAAATGCAAGACCTTACACTTAACTTCATGAAACACCATTTGCCATTGCAAGTTGGCGAGTACTTCCTGATCCTGTGAAATCTTACCTTAGTAACCTGGTGGAAACTTGTTGATGTTCTTTCTAAAGTCCATGTGGACAACATCTAGTGTCTGCCATCATGTATCTCTTGGTCACCATCTCAGAAACTCACATGCAGACTAGGCTTAATCATTCCTTGCCTCTCCAAATGATGAAGATTCTTTTCTCAGACTCTCCTCCAACAACTTAACCGCTCCCTCCATCAGTCTCACTGCTCTGTATTTTCCTGGTGTTTTCTTGCAGCCTGTAATTCATGAACAAACATGAGCCACCTTCCCATCTTTGGGCTCCTCATAGTGGCTGTTGATGACACAAATATCTTCTGAAGGTTCCCATAATGTCGTGGGATAATCTGGTGAATTCCTGAGGATATCTCTACCTTTATGCATTATAAGACCTCCAGCACCACCTTTTCTGTCCTGTGCACTCTTTTGAAGACATCATTATTTATTTTCCCAAGTTCACGAGCTTCCATGTCTTTCTCCAGAGTAAATACTGACAAAAGAGTTTTCTTTCGGATCATATCCGGTTCCACGCATAGAGTCTTTAAGCGGCACTCTTCTATCCCCAGTTACTCTTTACCTCTTGTTGAACCTGAATATTCAAATAAGCCATATTCCCCTACCACGACTACCCTTCCCCACCAATTTATTCTACCATTTTCAGCCACACCAAAATATAAAATCCGGCAAGTTCAGCAAAAATAAACTCACTTTGATCAAATCATACGTCTTCCATTATTTCTAAGGGTCCAGTTATTGTTTATTGTCATATCCTGTGTAGTATATTCCAGCACGTTCCTCAACTTACTGTCAGACAAGATTTAGATTGGCTGCGCAAAGAGTTCGGGAATTCTTGTGTATCAAACCGAAAAGGGTAGCTTACAGATTCAACATGCAATGGAGAAGGCAAATTGAACACTGGCAATTATCGCAAAGGAAATGGATTGTCCCAGTAAAGGGGCCTTTCTAAGATATGAGTCAGACCACACCACATATTGTGAACTAGATGAGTGCATTTAGAGAAGATACTCTTGCATTGAAGGCAGGGCAGAGAAGTTTCACTTGGCTGATGTTGCGAATGGAGGGATTTTCTAACGAGAAGAGGTTAAGAAGAATGAGCTTGAACTGATTGGAATTCAGAAGAATTAGAGACAAAAAATAATGAAACATCCATATATTTACATGGACAGAGAACTGGTTGGCGGGCAGGAAGCAGACAGCTAGATTAAATGGCCCTTTTCAGAGCGGCAGGTAATGATACGTGGGGATACCACAGGGTTCACTGCTGGGACACCAGCTATTCACAATATATGACCCAAATCCTCCATACACATGGTATAATGTTGCACATCTTGTGAGGTCATTGCAGTCTACTCCTCCCTCTTTAACTTTCTCACATACACACATCATTCCGTTGTGGATTGAGAAATGGGGTTTTAACTTGTCAATCTCTCACAGGTGCTGAATGTGATTAGATTAGATTAGATTACTTACAGTGTGGAAACAGGCCCTTCGGCCCAACAAGTCCATACTGGCCCGCCGAAGCATATACCACCCAAATGCATACTCCTACATTTACCCCTTCACCTAACACTACAGGCAGTTTAGCATGGCCAATTCACCTAACCTGCACATCTTTGGATTGTGGGAGGAAACCGGAGCACCCGGAACCCACACAGAGAGTTGCCTGAGGCGGGAATTGAACCCGGATCTCTGGCGCTGTTGAGACAGCAGTGCTAACCACTGTGCCACCGTGCCGCCCATCCACCGTGCCGCCTGTGTGGTCTGCAACTGCTTGTTTCTTCTGCCTACCTGCCTGGTGCATGACCCTTACTGCTGCTTGTAGATCTGCACACTCCATGCGACTCACTTCATTCTCAGCTGCCCCTTAACTGACACTACACGCTAGGTATCCTAAAACGTTTTCTCACACTCAGTTTGGAATTACCCCATGTGTATAAGTTTGCCTAATCTCTTTGGTCTTCTGCTGCATTTTCTGTGATTTCTTCCTTTGTGTCTTCTAATTCTTTGTAGAACATTTTCAAATCCTGCTCCAACCGTAACAATTGTACCAGACAGCACATTGTCGCTGTGACCTTTTCGAGTTTGGAAGCCCGCTTCCCTTGAACTTCCTAAAATCCTCCCAGCGTTTCTGCCCGAGGAATAGTGGTCTAATTTCACCATTCCTGCAAATTTCTGCCAATCTAGGCCACGTTTTGTTACTAAGGTATTTCTGCAGCTTCTTTTCCCATATGGGACAATCTTCTATTCCAGCGCCTATCTCTGCCATTCACAACTAATTAAAGGGTATGGAGGTGAATCCATCTCCGGCTACTACTTTTGCTATGTTCCAGTCGTAATCTTACTGGGTCTCGACTGACTTTCTATGTTTTACCATACCTATCCCTTAAGGAAACCATTCCCCATCTCTCTCTTCTCTTTCTCTCTCTCCCTCTCTCTCTCTCTCACACACACACAGACACACGAAACAGTCCGTGCTTAATAAGGCGTAAACATTTGTTGGTTTCATCCTTTAAAGACCAGATCAATATTGAGCTTTCTATTCAATTCAATTTATTGAATACACGGCCATTGTACCGGACAGCTACCATCTTAACAAATGGCTCAGGCAAAATCTCAATGAATATTCGGTTCGGTGGGATTCGATCTTGAAACATCGAAGTCACATCTTATGGAGGTACCATCTGGGATGCCAATTTGTTGTGCCTGCCAAGTAGTGTATTTTCACTCTTATATCTCGCAAAGAAACTGTAACTCAATTCTTAATATGAATAAACCAGAATATTTATTTATTCAACGCGATGAATATTATAACAAAATATACCACAAACTAATAAGTTACATTTTCAATCTCATCAACTATTTTGTGTTGATGTACCACCACAGTAGATCGTGATCTTGATCCATGTGGCAATGATCAGCTTATTCTAATAATCAGAAGACTTTGCGCTCTTTTGGGAGAATCTTCAATGTCAACTAATCGTTGCTCAAGGCTCGATCACCCTGTCAATTGGACCAGAACAGGTGTTAACATGTTGATGTCAAGGTGGTCCTTGGGCATCCATTCCTTGGGGGCACTTAGGTTAGGTAGCCCTCTCCAAATAAGTTTGTGAGGTGTTTCCAATTGTCACGGGGATGGCAATCAGGTCAATTCCATTTAATTCAAATTCATCTTGCGGCTGTACAGAAAATTGGTTCAGCCACTTTGGTAACATTGTGTGCAATTCTGGTCTCGCTCCACTAGGAAGGATGTTGTGAAATTTGAAATGGCTCAGAAAAGATTAACAGGGATATTGTCAGGGTTGAAGGGTTGGAGCTACAGAGAGGAGTCCAATACTTTGTGTGGCCTGTCCGCCGACAGTATTTGGATCGCAGTGGTTCAAAAAAGCAGCTCACTTCCAATTTCTCAAGCCCAACTACGAATGGGTAAGATGTACTCACCGAGCCCCCATGTCCATGTACCATGAGGGAATAACAAAATTAAGGCCAAGCAGTATCAGAGTTAATAGAATGATGAGTGGGAATTATTTCCTCAATTGGCTGTGAAACAATGGAATTTATTCTCCCATGACGCGGTGCATGACAGAATATTGAGACGATAGAGACAGATGCTTAGTTAGCAACTGGTTGAAGGGTAATGATGGGCAAACAGGAAAGTGGATTTAAGGCCGAGATGAGATCAGCCAAGGTGGAGCAGGCTCCAGGGGTGGAATTGTCCATTCCTGCTCCTTAATCTCCGGTGCTCATAGTGGGATGTGGGTGAGATTCCTTCAACTATAGCGTTAGAAAGTGCCATGGGGAAGAGAGAGAGATGAAGAGAGGTGGAGATCTCTTCCCTCATTGCATAAAGCTTAATCCTGGCTTGCCCAGTTCCTGGGGAAGCTGAGATCCCACAGCTAAGAGTTACCTGGTTGAGCTTTGAGTTGTGAGGCAGTGATCTGTTTGAGTGACAGATGGAGCGATAGATAGCTATTCAAAAAGACACCATGAATTATGTCATTTGAACAGGTGTAAAGTACAGAAAGATAAAAACAAGGAAACCAGATTCTGGATCAGTGGTGCTGGAAGAGCACAGCAGTTCAGGCAGCATTAAACGAGCAGCGAAATCGACATTTCGGGCAAAAGCCCTTCATCAGGAATAAAGGCAGTGAGCTGGAAGCATGGAGAGATAAGCTTGAGGAGGGTGGGGTGGGGAGAGAGTAGCATAGAGTACAATGCGTGAGTGGGGGAGGAGATGAAGGTGATAGGTCAGGGAGGAGAGGGTGGAGTGGATAGGTGGAAAAAAAGATAGGCAGGTTGGACAAGTCCGGACAAGTCATGGTGACAGTGCTGAGGTGGAAGTTTGAAACTAGGATGGGGTGGGGGAAGGGGAAATGAGGAAGCTGTTGAAGTCCACATTGATGCCCTGGGGTTGAAGTGTTCTGAGGCGGAAGATGAGGCGTTCCTCCTCCAGGCGTCTGGTGGTGAGGGAGCGGCGCTTCGCACGCTGCCTGACCTGCTGCGCTTTTCCAGCATCACACTCTCAACTCGAACCTCCAGCATCTGCAATCTCACTTTCCGCCGAGCTTCAGATCAATGCCTCAAACAAAAAAAAAATGTTCATTGTTTAATTACAGGTTAGATTAGATTACTTACAGTGTGGAAACAGGCCCTTCGGCCCAACAAGTCCACACCGACCCACCAATACCCCCACATTTACCTCTTACCTAACACTACGGGCAATTTAGCATGGCCAATTCTGCACATCTTTGAACTGTGGGAGGAAACCCACGCAGACACGGGAGAACGTGCAAACTCCACACAGTCAGTCGCCTGAGTCGGGAAGTGAACCCGGGTCTCAGGCGCTGTGAGGCAGCAGTGCTAACCACTGTGCCACCGTGCTGCCAGATCTGGACGATCTGATGCTGATGTGTCCCAGTTGGACGCTGGTGTTTGCACTGGGCTTGAGCTGAAGACCCGCGCAGGCGTATTCAGAGCGGCGTGCGCGCTCCCGATGTGAAGAGCGTCACAATTGGCCAATGGCAAACGCTGGAGGACCGGAAGCAAACTGGTCCTCCAGCCAATCCGCACGCCCCTATTGTCTGAACGCGGAAGTTGGACGATGTGCTGCTGCTGCTGCTGCGCTCTCTCTGAATGAATGAAGATAGAACTTCAGGCGGACTGCACCACCCTGCAGTGTCAATCATCCGTGAGATCTCCTTACAAGTTTGTTTCTTAATTTCCCTCTGACTATTGGGGGGGGGGGGGGTCTATAATACAATTTCAGTAAAGTGATCATCCCTTTCTTATTTCTCAGTTCCACCCACATAACTTCCCTGGATGTATTTCCAGGAATAACCTCCCTCAGCATAGCTGTAATGCTATCCCTCATCAAAAATGCCACTCCCCCTCCTCTTTTGCCTCCCTTTCTATCCTTCCTGTAGCATTTGTATCCTGGAACATTAAGCTGCCAGTTCTGCCCATCCCTGAGCCATGTTTATGTAATTGCTATGATATCCCAGTCCCATGTTCCTAACCATGTCCTGAGTTCATCTGCCTTCTCTGTTAGGCCCCTTGCATTGAAATAAATGCAGTTAAATTTATTACTCCTATCTTATCCCTGCCTGCCCTGACTGTTTGACTTGCTTCTGTTCTCAACTGTACCAGTCTCAGATTGATCCCTTTCCTCACTATCTCTCTGCCCCCCACCCCCCACCTTACTTGTTTAAATCCTCCCGAGCAGCTCTATGAAATCTCCCTGCCAGTATATTAGTCCCCTTCCAATTTAGGTGCATTCCATCCATCTTGTACAAATCACTTCTACCCCAAAAGAGATTCCAAGACCCAAAAATGTGAATCCTTCCCCCATACACCAGCTCCTCAGCCATGCATCCATCTGCTCTATCCTCCTATGCCTGCCCTCACTAGCTCATGGCACTGGGAGTAATCCAGATATTACTACTCTCAAGGACCTCCTTTTTAAATTCCTGCCTAACTCTCTGTAATCTCCCTTCAGAATCTCAACCTTTTTCCTTCCTATGTTGTTGATTCCAATGTGGACAATGGCTTCTTGCTGGCCCCTCTCCCCCGTGAGAACATTCTGCACCTTCTCTGAGACATCTTTGATCCTGGCACCAGGGAAGCAACACACCAGTCTGTTTTTTCGCTGCTGACCACAGAAATGTCTGTCTGTACCTCAGACTAGAGAATCCCCTAACAGAATTGATCTCTTGGGACCCCGCATACTCCACTTTGCATTACAGCCAGTCTCAATACCAGGAACTTGGCTGTCCGTGCTATGTTCCCCTGAAAATCCATCACCCCTTACATTTTCCAAAATAACATACCTGTTTGAAATGGGTATAGCCACAAAAGACTCCTGCACTAGCTGCCTACCTCTCTTACCTTTCCTGAAGTTAACCCATCTATCTGACTGTATCCGAGACATCCCCCCTTCCTATAACTGCCAGCCATCACATACTGTTGCTGTTGCAAATTCCTCATTGCTTCTAACTGTCTCTCCAACTGATCCATTCGATCCGATAAGATTCACAACCAACAGCATTTATGGCAGATGTAATCCGCAGTTGCACTTAAACTCTCTTTAAATTCTCACATCTGACAGGAAGTATATATCACTCTCTTAAAGGCCACTTTTGCTCCTTCACAATCGACAGATCCAGAAAATAACACCGTCTTATTCCTCTACAAATACTGCCCCAGGTTAAATGAATAGTTATGGCTTATATTTTAAGTGTAATCAAGAGACAAATCTCTGAAAATCAAGAAAAAACTCACTGTACTCACTACTGCAGACTTTGTGCACGCCACACTTAAAACAACAATTATCTTATCTGATTCTGTGCTGTGAACTTCGCCCAACAGTTCCTCCAAGATCAGTTGTGAATTTCACTGATGGTCAATTTTCCCAGATGCACTCCGATGTCCAGCGATACATGAATTCAAACAGCAAAGGCAGCGGTCAGTTTCTTTCTCTCTCTCCCTCCCCTGCGCTGACTTCATCATGTGCTTCCTTTGTCTGTACTTATCCTTTTTAAAACTACTGTTGTTTTGACATTTTTATCCAAAGTTCCAAAACAATGCAACAGCATATGAAACAGTCATTGCTGCTCCTGGAATTGGAGGAAATCACCTCCAGCACCTAAAATTCCTCAAAAAAGGAGCAGCCGTTAGAGCCAGAAATTTTTCCCGTCTTCCATTTGGCACGCCGATTTCCTAATGATTGACTTGTGCCCGAAATGTTGACCGTCCCGTTCCTCGGAGGCTGCCTGACGTGCTGTGCTTTTCCGGTGCCACACTTTTTCACTCTGATCTCCAGCATCTGCAGCCCTCCCTTTCTCCACGCCTATTCGTTTGGCTAACAGAATGGTGTCTTTTCTTAAGGTTCACAATTAAAAGAGTATTTTCAGGTAACAGCTGACATCTGTCGAAGAGTGTGGTGCTGGAAAATCCGGGTGAAGAGCTGATGCTTAAAACGTTGATTCTCCTGCCCGTCGGATGCTGCCTGACCTGCTGTGCTTTTTCAGCACCACACTCTTCAACTCTGACCTCCATCTGCATTGCCCACTGTCGTCCCACCAAGAACTGACATATGATGAGGCATCAAATTAATATCTGATTGAACTTGGCCTTGTATTGTTATTGTGTACATATTTGGTATTATCATATATTATAACATTCACTTGTGGTTTCCATCCTTGGATAAGCGTATTGGTATGAAAATCTATATGTCAGTGATGTAGGAGTTCAGCGATTTGAATCTGTGCCAACTCTCGAGCAGTCCACTCTCTCTCTATCATCCCCCAACTTCATTTCCTTTAACTGCTCATCCAATTTTATTTTGAAATCTCTGAAATTTTGAATCCTTTCAATTTTGAATCAATTGTTTGAAATAATTCTCACTGCTTCCTCATATGTTGAAACTTCCAGGTTGTGACCAGTTGATGGCTGACTAACATTCTTCCTTACATCCCCTTGCGTCTTTAATCAAGTGTTGAAGTTAGTTAATTTGAATATTTTTAGACGAGGAATATATCGTGAACAACAAGCATTCAACCATGCAGTGTATAAGAGACTGTTCAGCCCATTGAAATAGAAATCGATCAAATAGCGTCACCTTTCGGATATTTTCTTTTGAATTTTGATCTTGTGCTGAGACATTTACGACTTTTTAAACCTTTTACAGGGAGGATTTGAAGAAAGAAATCTGAAACTTAATGTCACGTCAAGATTTGAAATCACTCAATTTGTCAGGATCTGAATGTCACGGAACTTTCACTGTGTGGAGGGAGAAATGTTTCTCTGTTCTGTCTGCTTCTCAAGATTGTAAACACAGGATTGTGGTACACGCACACCCGAGTGGGAGTGTTTCAGTGCACCGACAATGAAAACGCTTGAACCAGCAAAACGATCTGAAAAAAAAAATTCATAATTCACAGCAGAGAGAGACAATTCATGTGCTTTGGTGTGGCCAAGGCTTCAACTGATCATTCAAGCTGGAACGGGAATGAGAACGTACTCAGCATGGATAAACCCTGGAAGTGCGGGCATTGTGGGAAGGGATTCTATTACCCATCTGCCCTTGAGATCCATGAGCGCAGACACACTGGGGAGAGGCCGTTCACCTGTTTTGTGTGTGAGAAAGGATTCAGTGCTATCTCCAATCTGCTGACACACCAGAGCGTTCACGCTGTGGAGAGGCCGTTCAACTCCAGCAGTGGGAAGGATACATCCACCGCAGTAACACGCAAGCGCGTTCACACCCAGAAGAAGATATTCCCCTGCTCAGAGTGTGAGAAGGGGTTCACCAGCTCAGCAAACCTCTTGAGACACAAGCGAGTTCACACTGGGGAGAGGCCGTACACTTGCTGTGAGTGTGGGAAAGGATTCGCTCAGTCGTCTGGCTTGGTTATTCACCAACGGATTCACACTGGGGAGAGGCCGTTCGCCTGCTCTCAGTGCGGGAAGGGATTCACTGATTCGCACACCCTGTTGCAACATGAGCGAGTTCACACCGGGGAGAGGCCTTTTGTATGCTCTCGGTGCGGGAAGGGATTCACCCAGTTATCCAACCTGCAAGCACACCAGCGGGTTCACACCGGGGAGAGGCCGTTCACCTGCTCTCAGTGCGGGAAGGGATTCACACATCTATCCAGCCTCCAAGTGCACCAGCGGGTTCACACCGGGGAGAGGCCGTTCACCTGCTCTCAGTGCGGGAAAGGGTTTTCTCGATTATCCAGCCTGCAAAAGCACGAGCGAGTTCACACCGGGGAGAGGCCGTTCATCTGCTCGCAGTGCGGGAAGGGGTTCACGCAGTTATCCAACCTGCAGAGACACCAGCGCGTTCACACCCGGGAGAGCTCATTCGCCTGCTCTCAGTGCGGGAAGGGCTTCACACAGTCATCCCACCTGCAAGCACACCAGCGGGTTCACGCCGGGGAGAGGCCGTTCGCCTGCTCTCAGTGCGAGAAGGAATTCACATGTTCATCCCGCCTGCGGAGACACCAGCGGGTCCACACCGGGGAGAGATCTTTCAACTGCTCCGTGTGCGGGAAGGGCTTCACACAGTCATCCCATCTGCGAGCACACCAGCGGGTTCACACCGGGGAGAGGCCGTTCGCCTGCTCTCAGTGCGGGAAAGGATTCACATGTTCATCCCACCTGCAGAGACACCAGCGGGTCCACACCGGGGAGAAGCTGTTCAGCTGCTCTCAGTGCGGGAAAGGATTCTCTCAACTATCCAACCTACAAGCACACCAGCGGGTCCACACCGGGGAGAGGCCGTTCACCTGCTCGCAGTGCGGGAAGGGATTCTCTCACTTATCCAACCTGCAGAGACACCAGCGGGTTCACACCGGGGAGAGGCCGTTCACCTGCTCGCAGTGCGGGAAGGGATTCACGCAGTTATCTAGCCTGCAGAAACACCAGCGCGATCACCACTGACTGTGAACTGCTGTGAGTGCTGCTGCTCATTCACGTTCAGGACTGAACCCTTGTCCGTTCTGCTAGTGGGTGAAGTGGGCGGCTCAGAGGGTTTCTCTCTGCTGGAATGGGGCCATCCTCCCTGTTTCCAGTGAGAGGGCGGATTGCTTCACACTCCATCCGAATTGTTGAATGAAAGGAAGGGTTGGCAGGTTCTTCAGTTTGCATTTCATTTTCTCCGATAGCGTGCCACGTTGGCATGGAGACGGTCACTTTTGGAGGTTGTTTTGTTTAATTGACGTGGGGATGCTTCTGACAAAGTATTTGGAGGTTTGTAAAGATTAGATTCGATTACTTACCGTGTGGAAACAAGCCCTTCGGCCCAACAAGTCCACACCGACCCGCTGAAGCGCAACCCACCCATACCCCTACATTTACCCCTTACCTAACACTACAGGCAATTTAGCATGACCCGCACATCGTTGGGACTGTGGGAGGAAACCGGAGCACCCGGAGGAAACCCACGCAGACACGGGGAGAACGTGCAAACTCCACACAGACAGTTGCCTGAGGCGGGAATTGAACCCGGGTCTCTGGCGCTGTGAGGCAGCAGTGCTAACCGCTGTGCCACCGTGCCGCCCACAAATGGCAGCTCATTTGGAATTGCTGAGGGGAAATGAAGCTGGAAGGTTGGCTGAGCTCGGAGCTGGAGGGAGAAATCTCCAATAAGGCTGTCAGTAAAAAGGCACACTGAGTCTTGCGTTGGCAGGTAACTGTCATACACTGGAGATATGAATGCGGAGCAGGAAGGGCATTCAGCCCTCGAAACCGCCTAACCAAGTGATCAGATGGTGTTTGTCATCTCCACACCATGTTCCTGCCTGAACCCTTGAAGCTTTGCCCCCAAGGTGGGCAGAACGATGGTGCCAACAATGGAACTGAGGCAGTAGGACTGGTATGTTCTCACTGTCAAAGGGTGGAACTTTTCAAGCACATTGCTGGCGATCAAGGAGTAAATCACTGTCTGGAAAAGCGGGCTGGTTATTCTTCAAAGATTGTTGCACTTTGAAGCTTCTAAGGAAGCAATCCTTTCGACTGTATTTACCAGGAGTGAGCAATTCTGAAGCATTGATATTTTCAGGGAAGTCACTCTGGCTGTCCAAGAAAGCCACAAAAAAGTTTTCATTTTATGCTGCTGGCTCAACTGAAAACATTATTATGAAAAGCTTTGGACCATTACCAAAATGTTCATTGTTTAATTACAGGTTAGATTAGATTACTTACAGTGTGGAAACAGGCCCTTCGGCCCAACAAGTCCACACCGACCTGCCGAAGCGCAACCCACCCATTCCCCTACATTTACCCCTTACCTAACACTACGGGCAACTTAGCGTGGCCAATTCACCTGACCCACACATCTTTGTGACTGTGGGAGGAAACCGGAGCACCCGGAGGAAACCCACGCAGACACGGGGAGAACGTGCAAACTCCGCACAGTCAGTCGCCTGAGTCGGGAGTTGAACCCGGGTCTCAGGCGCTGTGAGGCAGCAGTGCTAACCACCGTGCCGCCCACAGTGGGGAAATGTACGTGCAGGGTATTTGTCAGAGCGCCGCGGAATATTGTGGACGTTTCTGGGCCCCTGACCAAAGTAAAGGGACACTGGCATCAGATAGCACGTTCGTTCATCTGATGAGTGAATGTAGAGAGGAGAAGTTGAACAGGTCGGGCCTGCAGTTGTTAGAACATAGAAGAACGATACGTGACCTTCCCAAAATAGACAAGATCATTTGGGGATCTGACAAGGTAGATGCAGAAAGCTTCTTCCCCCTTGTGGGAGAATCTCGGAACAAAATGCGTAATCTCAGAATATGAGACAGAGATGAGGAACTTCTTGTCAAAGGTAGTGTGTTTGGAATGTTTATCACTGAGGACTATTGAGGTTGGCTTATTAAGGATGAGGAAGACAGGCAACAGACTTCGGAAAAAGGCAGGGCAGTGGAGTTGAGGGTTTTCCGGTCAATGGTGACCTAATGGAATAGTCTGCTTCTGCTCCTTTGCTTTATTGTCTGTAATTCAGAGTGAATTTAAGTTGTATTCTGGGGGCAAAGACTTTGAATATTGGTTTTACTTCCACATTACTCATTCGTCACATGCATTTAATCCAGGGAAATGATTTTACAGGCCATATTCTGTTACCCAGACTTGGATGGAGAGACATAATTTGGAAGTTCTTCCTGGCTGTAAAAACTCCTCGGCATTTGTAATCCAGTTACTGTTTTGAATACTGGAAACTAAAATATTTACCCCAGTAATGGAAGCTGCAAAGCTACCTGCAGAATTTCAAACTAAAAATTTTCAACAGAAGAGACAAAGGCATGTGTTCATGACATCAAACATTAAATGTGTTTGCCATGCTGAAACAATGCAGAATACAACCAGGAAATAACTAGTTCATAAATGAGCATTTTAAACTTTAGCATGATGTTTAAGGATCAAAACATTAGAAGGAAAATAAAGTCAAAACTGAGGAAGCTGTTGACATTAAAATCTGATTGAAGATTTGTAGCTCGGGTATCCGTTGTTGTGGTTCTGCTCGCCGAGCTGGAAGTTTTTGCTGCAAACGTTTCGTTCCCTGGCCAGGGAACATCATCAGTGCTGTTGGAGCCTCGTGTGAAGCGCTGCTTTGATGTTTCTTCCGGTATTTATAGTGGTTTGTTCTTGCTGCTTCCGGGTGTCAGTTTCAGCTGCAGTGATTTGTATGTGGGGTCCAGGTCGATGTGTCTGTTGATGGATGTTCTTGCCGTTTCCGGGTGTCAGTTACAGCTGAAACTGACACCCGGAAGCGGCAAGAACAAACCACTATAAATACCGGAAGAAACATCAAAGCAGCGCTTCACAGGAGGCTCCAATAGCACTGATGATGTTCCCTAGCCAGGGAACGAAACGTTTGCAGCAAAAACTTCCAGCTCGGCGAGCAGAACCACAACAGCTGTTGACATTATTGACAGTTCAATAATTTTTGTCCTGAACGGGGAACAAGAATTTTTTAAAAACTAAAACTGTCCCTTGAACATAAAAATCCATTGTTGCAATGTCACCACCAATGAAAGAGTTGCAGGTCTTTGGACAGACAAACTGCTTTTATGCAGTAAACTCTGATAACACAGACAGTATATTTGCACAGAGAAAGATCTCTTGAAATCTCCGGGATCTGAATGAGGAAGTACAAAGAGATCAAAGTGAATTCCAGTGGCCTGTGGCATACATTTGGGTTGATCCCTTTAGAAAGTGAACGAACCTTCAAGACACGATGAGATAAAATCCTGGGCTGTTAAAGTAAAACTGAATTCACGACGTGACGCAGATATTTATGGTTGTGTTAAATTATGATGTTTCTTCATTTAACTTCCCACTTGCACAATAAACATAATTATTGTTTAACAGTGTGACCTGTGGTACCATGCATCTTTTGATTACTTACTGAATGTTAGAAAGTATCTTTAAACATTGACTGACCTGACAAAAATTGCAGGATTCTTGTTCCCTGGGGTCAAAGGTGAGCAAGGTTAGTCAGTGACCATCTCCAAAGAGTGAGGGAGGAGGAGGAGACAGACAGGTTCAGAAACTGATCAGATAAAACACAGATTCAAATTGCAAAGCACAGTGTGATGCATTTGGTTTTAGTTGATGTGGGCGCCTGGCAGAAGAAAGATTTTTGAAATGTTTGTTTGGGCGTGTCACTGGCAAGGCCAGGAGTGGGTGCCCACCTTTAACTGTCCTTGAACAGTGATGGGCTATCAGTCAGCTGCTTTAAGTGCTTCAGACTGGGAATCTCTGTGTCTCCCCTTCGTCCCCCCCCCACCCCATCCCCTTCACCCCCCCTCACCCCACCCTCTTCACCCCCTTCACCCCATCCCCCTCACCACCCCCCTCCTCACCCACCCACCCCATCCCCAACTCCAACACCCTCCCACCCCATCGCCATCCCCGCCACCCCATACCCCCCCGCACACTATCCCCCGCCCCACCCCATCCCCCTTCCCCCACAACCCCCCACACTCCATCCCCCTTCACCTCCCCCACTCCATCCCTCCTTCACCCCCACCCCATCTCCCCAACCTCCCACCTCATTCCCCACCCCAAACCCCCTTCACTCCCCCAACCCATCCCCCCCACCCTATCCCCCCTACGCCCACCCCCACCCCATCCCTTCACTCCCTCACCCATCCTCCTTCCCCCACCCCCACACCCCATCCCCCTTTCTCCCCACCCATCCCTCGTGCCCCCATCCCTAATCAGCTCTCACCCCCACCCATCAGTCACCCCTCATCCCTCACCCCACCTCTCTCACCCCCACGCACACCCATCCCTCACCCTCCTCACCCACACCCTCCCTCAACCCCACCCCCACCCCCACCCATCCCACAACCTCACCCCATCACCCATCCCTCACACCCCCATCCCTCACATCTCTCACCCCCTCAATCCCCACCCACCCCTCACCACCCTCACCCCCACCCATCCCTCACCCCTCCTCACCCCCACCCATCCCTCACCCCCCTCACCTCCTTCCCCTCACCGCCACCACTTCACCCCACCCCCTCACACCCACGACCTCGCCGCCATCACACCCACCCATCCTTCGCCCCCCCCTCCCCCACCCCACCCATCCCTCACCCCTCGTCACCCACCCATTTCACACCCCTCACCCCCACCCACCTCACCCCAACCAACCCTCACCCACCTCGCCCCTTTCATCCCCACTCCCCTCACCCCCACCCACCTCACGTTCACCCCCACCCATCTCTCTCCCCCACCTCCACCCATCCCTTACCACCCATCTCACCCCCACCCACCCCTCACCACCCTCACCCCCACCCAGCCCTCACACCCACTCACTCCCACCCATCCCCTCACCCGACCCATCCCTCACCCCCCTCACCCCCACCCATCACCTCCCTCACCCCACCCATCCCTCATCCCCTCATCCCTCACCCCTCATCCCTCACCCCCACCTCTTTCACCCACTCACTCCCACCCATCCCCTCACCCCCCTCACCCCCCCTCACCCCCACCCATCACCTCCCTCACCCCACCCATCCCTCATCCCCTCATCCCTCACCCCTCATCCCTCACCCCCACCTCTTTCACCCCCACGCACACCCATCCCTTACCCCTCTCACCCACACCCTCCCTCACCCCACCTCCCTCACCCTCAGCCCCACCCATCCCTTACCCCCACCCCCCTCACCCCCATACCATCCCACAACCCCACCCCATCACCCATCCCTCACCCCCCACCCATTCCTCGACCCCTATCCCTCACCCACACCCATCCCTCACCCCCCACCTCTCCATCCCCCCTCACCCCACCCCTCCCTCACCCCCATCACCCCCCCCACTCATCTCTCACCTTCCTCGTTCCTCGCCCATCCCTGGGTCAGTGGTGCTGGGAGGGCACGGCAGGTCAGGCAGCATCCGAAGTGCAGCAAAGTCGACGTTTTGGGCAAAACCCCTTATTCCTGATGAAGGGCTTTTGCCCGAAACGTCGACCTCGCTGCTCCTTGGCTGCTGCCTGACCTGCTGTGCTCTTCCAGCACCACTGATCCAGCTTCTGCAGTCACTGTTTGTTCCTCACCCCTGAACCCACCCCAGCCCCGCCCACCCCTCACCGCACACCCCTCACCCCCCTCACCCATCCCTCACCCCCTCATCCCTCACGCCCCCACCCCTCACCCCCTCAACCCACCCCACCCCCACCCATCCCTCACCCCTCACCCCCTCATCACCCCCACGCATCCCTCATCCCCCTCGTCCCTCACGCCCCACCCCTCACCCCCCTCAACCCACCCCACCCCCACCCTTCCCTCACCCCTCACCCCCCTCACCCATCCCTCACCCCCATCACCTCCACGCATCCTCACCCCCCTCAACCCACCCCACCCCCGCCCATCCCTCACCCCCCACCCCTCACCCCCCTCAACCCCCTCAACCCACCCTACCCCAACCATCCCTCACCCCTCACCCCCCTCACCCATCCCTCACCCCTCACCCCCCTCACCCATCCCTCACCCCTCACCCCCTCACCCATCCCTCACCCCCCTCATCACCCCCACGTATCCCTCGCCCCCCTCATCCCTCACGTCCTCACCCCTCACCCCCCTCAACCCACCCATCCCTCACCGTACCCCACCCTCACCCATCCCTCACCCCCCTCAACCTACCCACCTCACCTCACCCCCACGCATCTCTCACCCCCTAATCCCTCACCCCACCCATCCATCACCCTCACCCACCCACCTCACACCCCTCACTCCACCCCCCCACCCCAGCCTCACCCACCCCCACCCAACTCACCCCACCCCCACCCACATCACCCCACTCACTTCACTCCCACCAACTCTCACCATCCACCCTCCTCACCCCCAGTACCCCCCTACCTACCCTCTCCCCTCTCCCCACCCTCACCTTCCTCACCCCCCTCATCCCCATTCATCCCTCACCCGCACACTCCCACCCATCCCTCAACCCCCCCTCACCCCTACCCTTCCCCCACCCCCTCCCCCTCGCACCCACTTACCTCCACCCACTCACCCCATCCCTCAGCTCCCCCATCCTTCACCTCCACCCATCCCTCACCCCTACCCATCCTGCCCCCCCACCCCCACCCATCCCTCCCCCCTCACCCCCACCCATCACTCCCCCCTCACCCCCACCCATCACTCCCCCCTCACTCCCACCCATCCCTCTCTCCCCCATCCCTCACACCCCCTCACGCCCACATATCCCTCACCCCCCTCATCCCCACCCATCCCTCACCCCCACCCACCTCACATTCACCCAGCTCCACCCCCTCACCCACCTCCACCACCCTTACCCCCACTATCCCTCACACCCCTCCCCATCCCTCATCCCTCACCACCCCTCACCCTCACCCATCCCTCACATCCCAGCCATCCCTCACCCCCTCATCTCTCACCCCCACCGTCCCCTCACCTCCACCCCTCTCATCCCCACCCACATCCATCCCTCAACCACACCCACCTCACCTCCACCCATCCCCCCTCACCCCCACCCCCACTCATCCCTAACCCTGCATCCATCACTAACCCCTCATCCATCATCCCCACACATCCCTCACCCCCTCACCCCCACCCATCCCACACAGCCCCTATCCCTCACCTCCATTTCTCACCACCCAACCGCCCCATCCCTCACCCCCCAACTCCCACCCATCCCTCCCCCCTCATTCCTCACCCCAACCAATCCCTCACTACCCTCAACCCACCCACCTCACCTCACCCCCTCATTCCCTCTACCTCACCCTCCCTCACCACCACCTCACCCTTCCTCACCCCCATCCAACCCCACCCCCCTCACCCTCACCCCCACACCACTCACCCTCACCCTCCTGACCCCCTCAACCCCACCCCCCTCACCCTCACCCCCACACCACTCACCCTCACCCTCCTGACCCCCTCAACCCCACCCGCCTCACCGTCACCCCCACCCATCTCACCCCCTCCCCCTTCCCATCTCACCACCCTCAACCCCCCCACCCACCTCACCTCCATCCATCTCGCACCCCTCACCCCCACCACCACTCACCCACCTCACCCCCTCACCTGCAGCCGCCCAAACCCACTCATCCCACCCAACTCACCCCAACCCCCCTCACCCACCTCACCCTCACCCCCCTCACTCCCCCTCATCCCGCCCACCTCACCCCCCCACCCTCACCGCCACCCACCCTCACCCCCCACCCTCACCGCCACCCACCCTCACCCTCACCCACCTCATCGTCACCCCCACCCATCTCACCCCACCTCATCTCCAACCATCTCACGCCCATCCCCAATCCATCTCAAACACCTCACCCCCACCCCCACTCACCCATCTCACCCCCCCTCACCCCCACCTCCGCTCACCCACCTCACTCCCACCCACCACCAACCCCCACCAAACCCTACCCCCTCACACCCAGCCCCCCCCAACCACCTAACACCCCCTCACCCACCTCACCCCCAACCCCGTCACCCACACCACCCCAACCCCTCAACACCACCCCCCCTTACCGACCTCACCCACCTCACTCCAAGACCCCTCACCTCCCTCAGCCCCACTCCACCCGCCCCCATCCACCTCACCCTCACCCCCACCCACCTTGACCACCTCACCCTAAGCCCCCTCCCCCCTCACCCCCACCTCTTCCCCCTCACCACTACCCATCTCACCCCCACCCATCTCACCGCCACCAACCTCACCCCCACCCATATCACCCCCTCCATCTCATCCCCACCCATCATGCCCCCACCCATCTCACCACGCTCAGCCCCACCCAACTCATCCCCCTCACCCACACGCATCTCCCCCCAACCATCTCAACCCCACCCATCTCACCCCCTTCTCCCCATCCATCACACACCCCTCACCCCCACCCACCTCACACCCCTCACCCCACCCATCTCACCCCCTCACACCCCTCACCCCACCCATCTCACTCCACTCACCCCCACCCATCTCACCCTCACACATCTCACCACCTTCACTCCCACCCACCACATCTCGTACCCCGTCACACTCACCCATCTCTCCACCACCCATCTCAGCCCCCTCGCCCCTGCCCATCTCACCCCCAACCATCTCACACCCCTCGCCCCCACTCATCGCATCCCCAACCATCTCACCCCTCTCACCCCCACCCATCTCCCATGCATCCATATCACCCCCACCCATCTCACCTACTCACATCTCACCCCCCTCACCCCTACCGAGCTCCCCCCCACACACCCACCCATCTCATCCCCACCCATCTCACCACTCTCAGCCCCACCCACTTCACTCCCACTCATTTCACCCCCACCCCTCACCCTCACCCATCTCATGCCCACCCATCTCATCCCTCTCATCCCCTCCCATCTCACCACCACCCATCTCACACCCCTCGACCCCACTCGTCTCATCCCCACCCCATCTCACCCCTACCCACCTCACCCCCTCATACCCACACATCTCACCCCCACCCATCTCAGCCCCTCTCCCACACCCATCTCATCCCCACCATCTCACCCCCTCACTCCACCCATCTCATCCCCACCCATCTCACCCTCACCCATCTCACACCCCTCGCCCCCATTCACCTCATCCACACCCCATCTCACCCACTCATCCCCACCCATCTCACCCCCACCCATCTCGCCCATCTCACCCCCACCCATCTCACCCCCTCACGCTCACCCATCTCACCACCACCCATCTCACTCCCACCCATCTTACCCCTCCACCCATCTCACCCCTACCCATTCCACCCCCTCACCCCCAACTATCTCACCCCAATCATCTCACACCCCTCGCCCCCACTCATCACATCCACACCGATCTCACCCCTCTCCCCCTCCCCCGTCTCCCCCTCCCCCATCTCACCCTCCCCCATCTCACCCTCCCCCATCTCACCCTCCCCCATCTCACCCTCCCCCATCTCACCCTCCCCCATCTCACCCTCCCCATCTCACCCTCCCCCATCTCACCCTCACCCATCTCACCCTCACCCATCTCACCATCACCCATCTCACCACCCCCATCTCACCCATCACACCCCCACCCATCTCACCCCCAACCATGTCACCCCCTTCACCTCCACCCATCTCACCCCTACCCATCTCACCCCCTCAACCCTACCCATCTCACCCCCAACCATCTCACACCCCTCGCCCCCACTCATCGCATCCCCAACCATCTCACCCCTCTCACCCCTCCAATACACACCCCTCTCACCCCCACCCATCTCCCATCCATCCATATCACCCCCACCCATCTCACCTCCTCACATCTCACCCCCCTCACCCCTACCCAGCTCCCCCCCACACCCCACCCATCTCAATCCCACCCATCTCACACCCCACGTCCCCACTCATCGCATCCCCACCCATCTCACCACTCTCAGCCCCACCCACTTCACTCCCACTCATTTCACCCCTCACCCCCTCACCCCCACCACCCATCTCATGCCCACCCATCTCATCCCTCTCATCCCCTCCCATCTCACCCCCACCCATCTCACCCCCCTCACCTCGCCTATCTCACCCCTTACACTCCCGCCCATCTCATCTCCCTCACCCCCACACATCTTAGCCCCACCCATCTCGCCCCCCTCACCCCCATCCTTCTCACCCCCATCCTTCTCACCCCCACCCATCTCACACCCACCCATTTCAACCCCCTTACCCCCACCCACCTCACCTCCACCCATCTCCCACCCATCCATATCACCTCCACCCATCTCTCCCCCTCACATCTCACCCTCCTCACATCTCACCCCCCTCACCCCTACCCAGCTCACCTCCCACACCCCATCCATCTCACCCCTACCCATCTCACCCCCTTCACCCCCATCCATTTCACCCCCACCTATCTCACCCCCCTCACCCCCACCCATCTCATGCCCACCCATCTCACACCCCTCGACCCCACTCGTCTCATCCCCACCCCATCTCACCCCCACCCATCTCACCCCTCATCCCCACTCATCTCACCCCCCCATCTCAGCCCCTCACCCCTACCCATCTCACCCCCACCCATCTCACTCCCTCACCCCCACCCAACTCACCCCTCACTCCCACCCATCTCACCTCCACACATCTCACCCCCCTCACCGCACCCATCTCACCCCCTCACTCCCACCCATCTCAACCCCCTCACCCCACCCATCTCACCCCACTCACCACCACCCATCTCACCCCACTCACCACCACACATCTCAATCCCTCACCCCCACCCATCTCACCCCCCCATTTACCCCTCTCACCCCCCATCTACCCCTCTCACCACCACCCATCACATCCCCTCACCCCCACCCATCTCACCCCATCTCAACCCCCTCACCCCAACCATCTCACTCCCTCACACCCACCCATCTCATCCCAACCCATCTCACCCCCCACCCATCTCACCCCCCACCCATCTCATCCCCCTCATCCCCACCCATCTCACCCACACCCATCTCAATTCCCTCAACCCCACCCATCTCACCCCCACACAGTTCACCCCCACGACCCCCACCCATCTCACCCCACCCATCTTACCCCCTCACCCCAAGCCATCTCACCCCCTCACCCCAACCCATCTCCCCACCGTCAACCCCACACATTTCACCCCTTACCCCCACTCACCTCTCCCCCAACCATCACTCCCTCTCACCCCCACCCATCTCACCCCCACCCATCTCACCCCCCCAATCCCCACCCATCTCACCTCCCTCAACCCCCACTCATCTCATCCCCCCTCATCCCCACCCATCTCACACCCCTCAGCCCCACCCATCTCACCCCCACCCATCTCACCCACACCCATCCCACCCCCAACCATCTCACCCCCTCACCCCCGCCCATCTCACCCACACTCATCTCATCCCCTCACCCCCACCCATCTCACCCCTCACCCCCACCCATCTCACCCCCACCCATCTCCTCCACCTCACCACCACCCATCTCACCCTCCCTACCCCACCAACTCACCCCACTCACCCCCAACCGCCTCCCCCCTCACTGACACCCATGTCACCCCGCTCACCACCAACCATCTCATCCCCTTCACCCGCTCCCATCTCACCCCCACCCATCTCACCCCCACCCATCTCACCCACCTCACTCCCCTCACCCCCAACAAATCACCCCCTCACCCCAACCATCTCCTCCATCTCACCTCCACCCATCTCACCCCCTCACCCCCAACCATCTCACCCCGCTCACCCCCAACCGTCTCCCCCCTCACTGACACCCATCTCACACCGCTCACCCCCACCCATCTCACCCCACTCAACCCCAGCCATCTCATCCCCCTCACCCACTCCCATCTCACCCCCACCCATCTCACCCACCTCACTCCCCTCACCCCCAACAAATCATCCCCTCACCACCACCACCCTCACCCCCACCCATCTCACCCCCAAAAACTCACCCCCTCACCCCCACCCATCTCACTCCCCTCACTGCCAACAAATCACCCCCTCACCCCAACCATCTCACCCCACTCACCACCACCCACCTCACCCCACCCATCTATCCCTCTCACCCCCACCCATCTCACTCCACTCACCCCCACCCATCTCACCCTCACACATCTCACCACCTTCACTCCCACCCACCACATCTCGTACCCCGTCACACTCACCCATCTCTCCACCACCCATCTCAGCCCCCTCGCCCCTGCCCATCTCACCCCCAACCATCTCACACCCCTCGCCCCCACTCATCGCATCCCCAACCATCTCACCCCTCTCACCCCCCCACCCATCTCCCATGCATCCATATCACCCCCACCCATCTCACCTACTCACATCTCACCCCCCTCACCCCTACCGAGCTCCCCCCCACACCCCACCCATCTCATCCCCACCCATCTCACACCCCATGTCCCCACTCATCGCATCCCCGCCCATCTCACCACTCTCAGCCCCACCCACTTCACTCCCACTCATTTCACCCCCACCCCTCACCCTCACCCATCTCATGCCCACCCATCTCATCCCTCTCATCCCCTCCCATCTCACCACCACCCATCTCACCCCCACCCATCTCACACCCCTCGACCCCACTCGTCTCATCCCCACCCCATCTCACCCCTACCCACCTCACCCCCTCATACCCACACATCTCACCCCCACCCATCTCAGCCCCTCTCCCACACCCATCTCATCCCCACCATCTCACCCCCTCACTCCACCCATCTCATCCCCACCCATCTCACCCTCACCCATCTCACACCCCTCGCCCCCATTCACCTCATCCACACCCCATCTCACCCACTCATCCCCACCCATCTCACCCCCACCCATCTCGCCCATCTCACCCCCACCCATCTCACCCCCTCACGCTCACCCATCTCACCACCACCCATCTCACTCCCACCCATCTTACCCCTCCACCCATCTCACCCCTACCCATTCCACCCCCTCACCCCCAACTATCTCACCCCAATCATCTCACACCCCTCGCCCCCACTCATCACATCCACACCGATCTCACCCCTCTCCCCCTCCCCCTCTCCCCCTCCCCCATCTCACCCTCCCCCATCTCACCCTCCCCCATCTCACCCTCCCCCATCTCACCCTCCCCCATCTCACCCTCCCCATCTCACCCTCCCCCATCTCACCCTCACCCATCTCACCCCTCACCCATCTCACCACCCCCATCTCACCCATCACACCCCCCCACCCATCTCACCCCCAACCATGTCACCCCCTTCACCTCCACCCATCTCACCCCCTCAACCCTACCCATCTCACCCCCAACCATCTCACACCCCTCGCCTCCACTCATCGCATCCCCAACCATCTCACCCCTCTCACCCCTCCAATACACACCCCTCTCACCCCCACCCATCTCCCATCCATCCATATCACCCCCACCCATCTCACCTCCTCACATCTCACCCCCCTCACCCCTACCCAGCTCCCCCCCACACCCCACCCATCTCATCCCCACCCATCTCACACCCCATGTCCCCACTCATCGCATCCCCGCCCATCTCACCACTCTCAGCCCCACCCACTCACTCCCACTCATTTCACCCCCACCCCTCACCCTCACCCATCTCATGCCCACCCATCTCATCCCTCTCATCCCCTCCCATCTCACCACCACCCATCTCACCCCCACCCATCTCACACCCCTCGACCCCACTCATCTCATCCCCACCCCATCTCACCCCTACCCACCTCACCCCCTCATACCCACACATCTCACCCCCACCCATCTCAGCCCCTCTCCCACACCCATCTCATCCCCACCCATCTCACCCTCACCCATCTCACACCCCTCGCCCCCATTCACCTCATCCACACCCCATCTCACCCACTCATCCCCACCCATCTCACCCCCACCCATCTCGCCCATCTCACCCCCACCCATCTCACCCCCTCACGCTCACCCATCTCACCACCACCCATCTCACTCCCACCCATCTTACCCCTCCACCCATCTCACCCCTACCCATTCCACCCCCTCACCCCCAACTATCTCACCCCAATCATCTCACACCCCTCGCCCCCACTCATCACATCCACACCGATCTCACCCCTCTCCCCCCACCCCCCTCTCCCCCTCCCCCATCTCACCCTCCCCCATCTCACCCTCCCCATCTCACCCTCCCCCATCTCACCCTCCCCCATCTCACCCTCCCCCATCTCACCCTCACCCATCTCACCCTCACCCATCTCACCACCCTCATCTCACCCATCACACCCCCACCCATCTCACCCCCAACCATGTCACCCCCTTCACCTCCACCCATCTCACCCCTACCCATCTCACCCCCTCAACCCTACCCATCTCACCCCCAACCATCTCACACCCCTCGCCCCCACTCATCGCATCCCCAACCATCTCACCCCTCTCACCCCTCCAATACACACCCCTCTCACCCCCACCCATCTCCCATCCATCCATATCACCCCCACCCATCTCACCTCCTCACATCTCACCCCCCTCACCCCTACCCAGCTCCCCCCCACACCCCACCCATCTCAATCCCACCCATCTCACACCCCACGTCCCCACTCATCGCATCCCCACCCATCTCACCACTCTCAGCCCCACCCACTTCACTCCCACTCATTTCACCCCCACCCCTCACCCCCCACCCCCACCCATCTCATGCCCACCCATCTCATCCCTCTCATCCCCTCCCATCTCACCCCCACCCATCTCACCCCCACCCATCTAAACCCTCTCACCTCCACCCATCTCACCCCCCTCACCTCGCCTATCTCACCCCTTACACTCCCGCCCATCTCATCTCCCTCACCCCCACACATCTTAGCCCCACCCATCTCGCCCACCCCCCATCCTTCTCACCCCCATCCTTCTCACCCCCATCCTTCTCACCCCCATCCTTCTCACCCCCACCCATCTCACACCCACCCATTTCAACTCCCTTACCCCCACCCACCTCACCTCCACCCATCTCCCACCCATCCATATCACCTCCACCCATCTCTCCCCCTCACATCTCACCCTCCTCACATCTCACCCCCCTCACCCCTACCCAGCTCACCTCCCACACCCCATCCATCTCACCCCTACCCATCTCACCCCCTCTCACCCCCATCCATTTCACCCCCACCTATCTCACCCCCCTCACCCCCACCCATCTCATGCCCACCCATCTCACACCCCTCGACCCCACTCGTCTCATCCCCACCCCATCTCACCCCCACCCATCTCACCCCTCATCCCCACTCATCTCACCCCCCCATCTCAGCCCCTCACCCCTACCCATCTCACCCCCACCCATCTCACTCCCCTCACCCCCACCCAACTCACCCCTCACTCCCACCCATCTCACCTCCACACATCTCACCCCTCTCACCGCACCCATCTCACCCCCTCACTCCCACCCATCTCAACCCCCTCACCCCACCCATCTCACCCCACCCACCACCACCCATCTCACCCCACTCACCACCACACATCTCAATCCCTCACCCCCACCCATCTCACCCCCCCATTTACCCCTCTCACCCCCCATCTACCCCTCTCACCACCACCCATCACATCCCCTCACCCCCACCCATCTCACCCCATCTCAACCCCCTCACCCCAACCATCTCACTCCCTCACCCCCACCCATCTCATCCCAACCCATCTCACCACCCATCTCACCCCCACCCATCTCATCCCCCTCATCCCCACCCATCTCACCCACACCCATCTCAATTCCCTCACCCCCACCCATCTCACCCCCACACAGTTCACCCCCACGACCCCCACCCATCTCACCCCACCCATCTTACCCCCTCACCCCAAGCCATCTCACCCCCTCACCCCAACCCATCTCCCCCCTCACCCCAACCCATCTCCCCACCGTCAACCCCACACATTTCACCCCTTACCCCCACTCACCTCTCCCCCAACCATCACTCCCTCTCACCCCCACCCATCTCACCCCCACCCATCTCACCCCCCCAATCCCCACCCATCTCACCTCCCTCAACCCCCACTCATCTCATCCCCCTCATCCCCACCCATCTCACACCCCTCAGCCCCACCCATCTCACCCCCACCCATCTCACCCACACCCATCCCACCCCCACCCATCTCACCCCTCACCCCCCCCCATCTCACCCACACTCATCTCCTCCACCTCACCACCACCCATCTCACCCTCCCTACCCCCACCAACTCACCCCACTCACCCCCAACCGCCTCCCCCCTCACTGACACCCATGTCACCCCGCTCACCACCAACCATCTCATCCCCTTCACCCGCTCCCATCTCACCCCCACCCATCTCACCCCCACCCATCTCACCCACCTCACTCCCCTCACCCCCAACAAATCACCCCCTCACCCCAACCATCTCCTCCATCTCACCTCCACCCATCTCACCCCCTCACCCCCAACCATCTCACCCCGCTCACCCCCAACCGTCTCCCCCCCTCACTGACACCCATCTCACACCGCTCACCGCCACCCATCTCACCCCACTCAACCCCACCCATCTCATCCCCCTCACCCACTCCCATCTCACCCCCCCACCCATCTCACCCACCTCACTCCCCTCACCCCCAACAAATCATCCCCTCACCACCACCCCCCCCACCCCCACCCATCTCACCCCCAAAAACTCACCCCCACCCATCTCACTCCCCTCACTGCCAACAAATCACCCCCTCACCCCAACCATCTCACCCCACTCACCACCACCCACCTCACCCCCCCTCACCCCACCCATCTATCCCTCTCACCACCACCCATCTCATCCCCTCACCCCCACCCATCTAACCCCATCTCAACCCTCTCACCGCAACCATCTCACCCCCCCACCCCCACCCATCTCACCACCCATCTCACCCCCCACCCATCTCACCCCTCTGATCTCCACCCATCTCACCTCCCTCACCCCCCAACCCATCTCATCCCCCTCATCCCCACCCATCTCACCCACACCCATCTCAATCCCCTCACCCCCCACCCATCTCACCCCACCCATCTTACCCCCCACCCCAAACCATCTCACCCCTACCCATCTCACCCCCTCACCCCCACCCATCTCATCCCCCTCACTGACACCCATCTCACCCCACTCAACCCCAGCCATCTCATCCCCCTCACCCCCACCCAACCCCAGCCGTCTCATCCCCCTCACCCCCACCCATCTCACCCCCACCCATCTCACCCATCTCACTCCCCTCACCCCCAACAAATCATCCCCTCACCCCCACCCATCTCACTCTCAAAAACTCACCCCCTCACCCCCACCCATCTCATCCCAACCCATCTCACCCCCATCCATCTCACCCCTCTGATCTCCACCTATCTCACCTCCCTCACCCCCCCCCACCCATCTCATCCCCCTCATCCCCACCCATCTCACCCACACCCATCTCAATCCCCTCACCCCCCACCCATCTCACCCCCACACAGTTCACCCCCACGGCCCCCACTCATCTCACCCCACCCATCTTACCCCCTCACCCCAAACCATCTCACCCCTACCCATCTCACCCCCCTCACCGCCACCCATCTCACCCCGCTCACCCCCAACCATCTCAGCCCCCTCACCCCCGCCCATCTCACCCCCTCAGCCCCACCCATCTCACCCCCACCCATTTCACCCCCCTCACCCGCCTCATCTCTACCTATCTCACCCCCACCCATGTCACCCCCCTCACCCGCCTCATCTCAACCCATCTCACCCCCACCCATCTCATCCCCCTCACCCCTTCCCACCTTGCCCCCACCCATCTCACTCCCACCCATCTCACCCAACTGTTAATTTTCGAGGGACACAGAGCGATCCCAAATATCTCTATTTAAAGAAAAAAAAATAACAATTTTATTTCTTAACTGCTATTTACAACTCCTTTCTCTTAAACCTGTTTTTATTTCCCCACTCTGCAGTACTGGTCTGATTAAAAAAAATCCCGATTATGAATTACAAAACAGTTCAAATTTCAAAACCGGCCAGATGTTGAATCCTCTCTTCATATCTCCCTTGACAGATTTTCCCCTTGTTGTATTTTTCATCAGTATTCGGCCTGACAAGATTTTCATAGAACCTTTCAGGGGGCGAATTTGTGAGTGCTGCGCACTGCTCTCCCCCGAACTGTTCAAAATGTTCCTTTTTTTTTAAAATTCCAAAAATGTTGGATCATTTCATTGGTTTGATGTGATCCCAAACAGTAACATTCAAATTCATTTGGATTTGAGGCATAATTTAAACTGACTGGCTGAAGTTGAATTTGTTTTTTTCTCCCCATGCTATTTGTTTGAACCAAATGTTCCCTTTTTAATTTGTTCAGCACTCCCTGAGCTTCTCTGTCGTTGCCAGCTTCCTCCCTCTCTCTCTGAAAGGTACAGCACACATCTGTAACATCTCGCACATCTTTGGACTGTGGGAGGAAACCGGAGCACAGACGCGGAGGATGTGCGAACTCCACACGGACTTTCGCCTGAGGCTGGAATTGAATACCGGTCCTTGGCGTTGTGGGGCAGCAGTGCGAGCCACCCAGAATGATGTGGATGAGACTTTAGGAAGCATGGTTTCGGACGTTTGCGGACGGCGTCAAAACTGATGGTGGAGTCGACCGTGCAGAAGGTTATCCCAGATTACCAAGCCATGTTGATTGGTCGGGTCAATGGACCGAGGAGTGGCAGATGGAGTTTCATTTGGATAAATGCATGGCATTGCATTTTGGTAAAATAAATAAGGGCAGGACCCCTACTCATAACGCTAGAACCCTGGGTAGTGTTGTCGAACGGAGAGACCAAGGCGTTCAGTTACGTAGTTTTGTGAACGTTACAGGGTGGTTAAGATGGCGTCTGACATGCTTGCCTCCACCGGTCAGAGTGTTAATTCTGATAACCTTTCTACATCTCCCTCCTTAGTTCTGTTGGAGATTTCACATTGGATTTGAAACATTAACACTGCTTTTCTCTCTCTCTCTCTCTCCCCTCCCCCCAACAGTTGAAACAGATGCTGCCAAACCTGCTGAGTTTCTGCAACGTTTAGTGTTTATTGCCTGTAAAATGTATTTTTTTCCTCTCTTTTTCTTTCTCTTTCGACAGACGTTCCCAGACCTGCTGAGTTTCTCCAGCAATTATGTGTTTATAACGTGTCATATTAACTCTTGTTTCTCACTCTTTCTCTCCACAGATGTTCCCAGACCTGCTGAGTCTCTCCAGTGCTCTCTGTGTGGGTTTGCGATCTCCAGAAATCTGCACCACGTAACTTCTGGAATCTAACATATTGCGGGTGCTTTGGTTCAGACATGAGTGGTCCCACTCCTGGTGAAATTGTGTACTCTACTTCTCAAGCCAAGAGGAAAGGAGGCGGTAAGAAGTTTCACAATAGCTCTGCGTTGCTCTGTCAAAACAGAAACACAAGGCTGCGGGATTCCAGCTTCTGGGAATGGGGTATCAATCCTCAAACTATTCCCACTGCCTGGCACTCTCCCCAGAGACCCTGTACCAGTGGCAAAACTGAACCACACTGTCCCGCGCTCTCCTAAATAGCACAGAGTCAAAACCAAACTAATTCCACCTCCCTGTATCATTTGCTTTAATTAAAATCTCCTCTCTAGGCGTTCTTGCTTCTTATCTTCTTCCCTTCCCTTCGTCTCTCCTCATGTTCTGTTTTCTGTCCATATTCAATCCTGCCACGTTGCTTGCTCACTCTCTCTCTATCTCTCCAACCACCTCTCTCTCTCCTTTCCTCACCCCCATTTATCACCAATCTGATTTGTTGCCTTCCCTCTCTCTCTCTTTCTGCCCTCCTCTTTCTTTCTCTCTCCCCCTCTCTCTTGTGTTGTCCTCCTCCCTTTTTCTCTCTCCGTCTCTCTCTGGCTATCCTCTTCTCTCTTTCTACATCAATAGCCTCTTCCCTCTTCTCTTGTTTGCTGCCCTCTTCTCTCTCTCTCTCTCTCTTTCTCTCTGTCTCGCGCTCTCCCTCTCCCTCTCTCTCTCCACCCCCCCCCCCCCCTTCTCAGCCAAAGCATTCATTGCCCCTTTCTGATAAAAAATCCCAGCCTTGAATACTCTTCATGACCCAGCCTCGACAACTCTCTATGGTAACGAATTCCACTGATTTTGTCCCTATGCTCAAAAGAAATTATTCCTCATCTCCGTCTTCAATGGGCTACCCAGCGCCCCGCTTATTCTGAGACACTTTCCCCCCCCCCCCCCATCATCCCATAATCTCCCACACAAGGGGAAACAACCCCTCTTTGCATCTCTCCTGTCAGGTCCCTCTAAGCGTCTTCAGTAAGGTTATCCAAACTCCAATGATGTCAGACTCAACCTCCTCAACCCCTCCCTCATCAGCCAGTCACTACCTCCCCAGGATTGTGCTCTCTCTCTCTCTCTCCATATGCTCTGTCTCTCTACCCTGGAATCTAAATCACTCTTCGTTCCCTCTCTCTGTCTTTTTGTCTCGGTTTCTGTCTCACTCTCTGCCTCTCTCTCAGTCTCACCTTCCCTTCCCTCTGTGATTGCCAGTGTTCGTCTCACAGGGAAGCAGACAGCATTCAGGAGAAGGTTTCCACTTGGTCCCATCAGGGTACAGCGTGATTCCGAAGACCCGGCACGGGTGGCTGTGTTACAAACAGCTCCCACCGCTCTCCGAGAGGTTACAGTCAAGGTCTGACGTCAGGGAGAAACCTAGCAAGTGTCGTTCAGCGTGGTGAGTGATTTCGTCCTCTTCAATTCGCACACCGTGGATCAATCCTCAAACTGTTCCCGCTGCCGGGCTCTCGCCCCAGACCCTGTATCTGTGCCGAAACTGAACCACGCTGTCCAACGCTCTCCAAACAGCCCAGCATCAATGCCAAGCTAATTCCACTGCCCTGTGCGCTCTCCCCATCGCCCTGTATCATTTACGAAAATTAAAATCTCCTCTGCTTGGCTTTCTTGTTTCTTATCTTCTTCCCTTCCCTCCCTCTCATGTTCCGTTATAACACACCCACCAACGCCACGTCTTCGGAATCACGCTATACGCTGTCCTATTCAATCTTGCCACATTGCTGTCTCTCTCCAACCACCTCTCTCTCTCCTTTCCTCACCCCCATTTATCACCAGTCTGTCTTGCTGCCTTCCCCTCCCTCTCTCGGTGCTCTCTTCTTCCTCTCTCTATCTCTCTGTCTCTCGCCGCCATCTTCGCCCTTGTGTCCCCCTCGCCTGCTGCCCCCTTCCCTTCACCTGCCGCACCCTCTCTCTCGCTGCTGCTCTCCCCCCTCTCTCTTCCGCACCGCCCTCTCCTCTACTCTCACTCGCTCTCTCCCTCTTCCCCCCCCCCCCCCCCGCTGCCCTCTTTTCTCTCTCGACCTGTCTCTCTGCCCTCTTCTCTCTTATTGCTCTCTCACTACCTGTCTGCCACTGCCCTTTCTCTGTCTCTTGCTGCCCTCTTCTCTCTCTCTGTCATCTTCTCTCTCTCCCTGCTGTCTCTCTCATTCCTTGCTGCCCTCTTCCCTCTCTCCCTCACTGAACTCTTTTCTCTCTCTCCCTGCCCTCTTCTCTTTGTCCCTCGCAAAGCACTTTTTCTCTCTCTCACTTCTCCTCCCTACTGACTCTCTCTCCCCCTCACTGCCCTCTCCTCTCTCTCTCTTCCTGCCCTGTCTACCCTCTTCTCTCTCTTTCTCACTGCCCTTTCTCTTAGTCACTGCCCCCTCTCTGCCCTCTTCTCTAGCTATTTCTCACTCTTGTTGCCATCTTTTTTCTCGCTGCCCTCTTTTCCCTCTCTCTCCCTGCCCTCTTCTCTCTTTTTCTCTCTCTCACTGACTTCTCTCTCTCTCTCTCTCTCTCTCTCTCTGTCTGTGCCCACTTCTCTCTCCCTTTCTCTCTCACTCGCTGCCTTCTTTTCTCTCCCTCTCGCGTGCTGCCCCACTCTCGATCTCTCTCTCGCTATACTCTTCTGAGTCTGTCTTCGCTCCCCTCCTCCCGTCTTTGTGCTCTCTTTCGCTGTCCTCTCTCTCTCTGTCTCACTCGAGCTGCCATTTTCTCTCTCTCTGCCATCTTCTCTCTCTCTCCCTGAACTCTCTCACCCTCTCACTGCCCTTTTCTCTCTCTCTCTCCCTCGCTGAACTCTTTTCCATCTCTCTCTCTCTCTTTCTCTCGCTCCCCTCTTCCCTCCCCTCTCTTCCTCTCTCTCGCTGCCCATTTCAGTCTCTTTGCTGTCCTCTTTTTTTCCTCTCTCCCTCTCTCTTGTTGCCTGTTTGTGTCTCCTGTCTCTCCTTGCCCTCTTTTCTCTCCCACTTCCATGCTGACCTGTTTTCTCTCCCTCTCTCTGGCTGCCCCCTTTTCTCTCTGACTGTCTCTCACTGTCCATTTTTCTCTCCTTCTTTTGGGCTGTCCCCTCTCTCTTTCTCTCTCTCTCTCACTCTCTCTTTTTCTTTCTCTCTCCCTCTCTCTCTCTCTCTCTCTCTTACTGTTTTTCTCTCTCTCCCTTTCTCTCTCTCTTCCGCTCTCTCTCTCTCTTCCGCTCTCTCTGCCTCCCTGTCTGTCTCTGCCTCTCTCTTTGTCTCTGCCCCTCTCTCTCTCTCTGCCTCAGTCTGTGTGTGTCTCTCTCTCTCTCTCTCTGCCTCACTGCTCTCTTCTCCCTCTCTCTCTGTCGCGCTCTCTCTCTGTCTCTCGCTCCCCTCTTTGTGATCTCTCTCTTTCTCTCTCTTTGTCTTTCTCTCTCACTCGCTGACCTGTTCGCTCCCTCCCTCTTGCAGGGTTTTTCTCTCTCTCTCCCTCCCTCGCTGCCCTCTTCTCTGTCTCCATCTCTCTGTCTTTCGCTACCCTCTTTTCTCTCCCTTTCTCCCACTGGACTCTCATCTCTCTCTCGCATTGCCCTCTTCTCTCTCCTGTCTCTCTCTCACTGCCCTGTCTCTCTCTCTCTCTCTCCCTCACTGCCCTGTCTCTCTCTCTCTCTCTCCCTCACTGCCCTGTCTCTCTCTCTCCCTCACTGCCCTGTCTCTCTCTCTCACTGCCCTGTCTCTCTCTCTCTCACTCTCTCTCTCTC